>NC_138723.1:32349352-32354352 GCF_965113295.1 Leuciscus leuciscus | reverse complement strand
CCCAACTTTACAGCAGAAAACACATGTTTACAGTCTGGTGCAAAAAGCAAAAAGGTTTTGATTTTGTCCGTCATGACGACTGTGAGGGGGGCAAATTTTTTTATAACTCATCCGTTTAAATTATATTAAGCCTTAAAGTTCTGCATAATTAAGGGCGTGGCCACTTGAGTGACAGGTGGATTGCCGATGATGTTACTACTAGCCGTTTGTCTGCTGTCTGTTAGCTTCACGTCACCTCGGCTAATCCGCCACGCCCATTGTCGTTTATCTGGGAGTGACGCGCGGCCAAGATGGCGACGGCCGGCTCCTCCCACTTTGGGAACGCTCTTCAGAAACACTACGGGTGACGTCACGCACACTACGAACATATTTTGATACACTTTTGACATGCGTGTAAACCTGCGTACCTGTGGCCTCCACCATGCCCTCCAGGATCACCACGATCTCCAACTCCTCATGGGCCAGGTGTTGTTTGGAGATGTCCCAGAACGGGCTGTGCTGGTTGATCTCGTGGCAGATGATGAGCGGAGACACCAGGAACAGCCGGTCGTCTCCCGTGTCGTAGCCCACGTTCATGTCCGTCTGGTTGAGAGGGATGAACTCTCCCTCTTTGGTCTGCTTGGACTTGATGAGCTTGGCTCGGATGGACGCCTCCACGATGTGCGAGTTACGCAGGTCTCCGACGCGGAACATCAGGCAGAGCCGGCCGTCGCGGATGGAGATCACGGCGTGCGTGGAGAACACTAGCGTCTCGGCGCGCTTTTTCGGCTGCGAGATCTTCACGAACATGCAGCCCACCATGAAGGCGTTGACGATGGAGCCGAGCACCGACTGCACCAGCAGGAGCACGATCCCCTCGGGACACTGATCGGTGATCACTCGATAGCCGTAGCCGATGGTGGTCTCCGTCTCGATGGAGAACAGGAACGCGGACACGAAGCCGTTGAGGTTATTAACGCACGGCGTCCACTGGTTGTCCCCGATGTGCTCCAGGTCTCCGCGTATGTACGCGATTAGCCACCACATGAAGCCGAAGAACAGCCAGGTCACGGTGTACACCAGCACGAAGATGAACAGGTTGAACCTCCACTTGAGGTCCACTAGCGTGGTGAAGATGTCCGTCAGGTAGCGGTAGGTCTCGCGCACGTTCCCGTGGTGCACGTTGCACTTGCCGTCCTTGCGCACGTAGCGCTGGGCCTCGGCTCGCTCCCGGTCCCGCTCCGGCTTGGGCTCATCCCGCTTGGGCCGCTTGTGCTGTCGGACCGTCACGGTGCTCTCCACATCCGGCTCCATCGGGACTAATGGAAGATTCTGAGCCTGGAGAGAGAGAGAGAGAGAGAGAGAGAGAGAGAGATGGGATCAGTGAGCAGCAGCGATTACCTGGAGTCTTTACTACGTTTCAGCGTCATATCTGGTGCTCTTCCGTCATTTTTGACCGGAAAATTTTACATTTGTTTTTTTTAGAATTTGTTTCTTCATCGGAATGGTACAAAACTTCGTAAAGGTTTTGGCACTTGCCAATAGCGATCAAAAATGGCATTGGAAATGAATGGGAGACAAATTTCACCAAGTGAAAACTTTTTTCATAACAATAAACGTAAAATTCTGTAACTTTTTTTATGTTCACTTTTTAAAACTTTTTTCACTTCAGCAATAATCTGCCAAGTGTCGTCTTTAAAAAGAGATCAAATTTAAATCTGTCGCTTTAAAACGTTCAAGATTTACAACAGTTTAAGTTGGAAATTACATTTTCAGGTCTATGCTCAAAAAGTGAATAAATGGATTATAAATACAGCGAAAGTATAATTTAGTACCATAAATTCCCCTAAAAATACAAAACACTATCACACTAAAATATAGTACATTAATTTCATTGAAATTAAAAACAAAAAACAAACGGTGAAACACGTAAAGAGCAGCAGAGGGTTAAAAGAGTGTGTTTTCTGTCTAAATAAAGCGGTAGAGATGAATTGATGATGATGATGATGATGATGAATACTTTATTCATCCCTTTCGGGAAATTCAAGCATCCAGAAGTTTACACAACTCATAACACTTACAAACAGTAAAAACAGTCAAATCACACAAACACCAATTCTAATAATAAACTAGATGCGAAAGTTCGTCGAAACAAACTTTAAGTTGGCTTGGAAAAGTTTGGACGAGAAGTTTAAAGTAGTTTGAAGTATTACATTATTACTTGATTTTGTCTTTCTCGATCCTTTTATAACAATTAAAAATATTTTGTTGCCGTCACATGAAAAACGATCAAATTATCAAATAATTGTTCTGGGTGGTTGCTAGGTGGTTGCCATTGTGTTCTGGGTGGTTGTTATGAGATAGAACGGAAAATGAGTCTCGATGGATTAGAAATACTAGTACATAGAATGGCAGCTGATGAAGTCTGACGAGCCTCGCCAACTGTCAAAATTTGAATTTAGTTTAGAGTTAGAATAAAAGAAAGAAAGAAATATAAGATAGATAGATAGATAGATAGATAGATAGATAGATAGATTAGGAAGAAAGAAAGAAATATTTAGATAGATAGATAGATAGATTAGAAAGATAGATAGATAGATAGATAGATAGATAGATTAGGAAGAAAGAAAGAAATATAAGATAGATAGATAGATAGATAGATAGATTAGAAAGAAAGAAAGAAAGAAAGAAAGAAAAAGAGAGCGAGAAAGAAAGAAAGAAAGAGAGAAAGAAAGAAAAAGAGAGCGAGAAAGAGAGAAAGAAAGAAAGAAAGAAAGAAAGAAAGAAAGAAAGAGAGAAAGAAAGAAAGAAAGAAAAAGAGAGCGAGAAAGAAAGAAAGAAAGAAAGAAAGAAAGAAAGAAAGAAAGAAAAAGAGAGCGAGAAAGAAAGAAAGAAAGAAAGAAAAAGAGCGAGAAAGAAAGAAAGAAAGAAAGAAAGAAAGAAAGCTTAAATAAGTCTCAATAAATTAGAAATAGTACATAGAGCGGCAGCTGATGGAGTCTAATGATCCTCTCCAACTGTCAACATTTGAATTTATACAGTTGAAGTTTAAATAGTCTTGGCTCAATTTGAACATTCCGCAATGAAAGTCTATGGGATTTTTCCAAGTTTTGATCAGCAATTTTGTCTGCATCAGTCAGCAAAGTCTGATCAGTCTAAAATGAGGAAGCAACGCGAGTCAGAACAGTTTGAAGGTTTAGGCTGAGTTTGGTGGTTGTAGCTTGAACAGTTTAGGAGGAGTAGCGTGGAGAAATTTTGGCTAAGAATAATAATAATAATAATAATCTTAAGTACAATATCAGTATGTTGGCTTTTCCAAGCCAACTTAATAAATCAGCTACAACAACCGAATTAGAATCTATATAGTAAGTTACATGTTTAAAAGACACATAGTCCTAAGACTAACTAGTTTACTCAAGTTAAATATACAGATAAAAAATTTGCCGATTGTCCCTCAAAAACAAAAGCAAAAAAACAATCCAATAATAAAAATGCAAGATGTATTTTCAAAGCAGCTTTACAGAGATAACAGGAAAATAATGCAACAAAGTTTGTTTCCAGAAGAAAATAGCGTCACAGTCCAGCTTAAGTCAGTTCAGTGATGGTTCATTTCTGTTGTAAAAAAGTTATTAATTTAGTTAATTTATATATACAGCCGCTCTGGAGAAAACCGTGATGTCATCGTCCATGACATCTTTACTGCATTTCAGCGTCATATCAGTTTAAAAGAGTGTGTTTTGGTCACAATAAAGCGTCAGAGATGAGAGAGTGCCTATAAAGCCTCCCGTCGCTCTAGTGCAGACACACGCTAGTGCAGACACACGCTAGTGCAGACACGCTAGTGCAGACACGCTAGTGCAGACACACGCTAGTGCAGACACACGCTAGTGCAGACACACGCTAGTGAAGACACACGCTAGTGAAGACACGCTAGTGCAGACACACGCTAGAGCAGACACACGCTAGAGCAGACACACGCTAGTGCAGACACACGCTAGTGCAGACACACGCTAGTGCAGACACACGCTAGTGCAGACATGCTAGTGCAGACACGCTAGTGCAGACACACGCTACTGCAGACACACGCTACTGCAGACACACGCTAGTGCAGACAGACGCTAGTGCAGACACGCTAGTGCAGACACGCTAGTGCAGACACGCTAGTGCAGACATGCTAGTGCAGACACACGCTAGTGCAGACACACGCTAGTGCAGACACGCTAGTGCAGACACACGCTAGTGCAGACACACGCTAGTGCAGACACACGCTAGTGCAGACACGCTAGTGCAGACACACGCTAGTGCAGACACACGCAAGTGCAGACACACGCTAGTGCAGACACACGCTAGTGCAGACACACGCTAGTGCAGACACGCTAGTGCAGACACACGCTAGTGCAGACACACGCTAGTGCAGACACACGCTAGTGCAGACACACGCTAGTGCAGACACACACACTAGTGCAGACACGCTAGTGCAGACACACACTAGTGCAGACACACTAGTGCAGACACGCTAGTGCAGACACACGCTAGTGCAGACACGCTAGTGCAGACACACGCTAGTGCAGACACACGCTAGTGCAGACACACGCTAGTGCAGACACGCTAGTGCAGACACACGCTAGTACAGACACACGGTAGTGCAGATACACGCTAGTGCAGACACGCTAGTGCAGATACACGCTAGTGCAGACACACGCTAGTGCAGACACGCTAGTGCAGACACACGCTAGTGCAGACACACGCTAGTGCAGACACACGCTAGTGCAGACACACGCTAGTGCAGACACGCTAGTGCAGACACACGCTAGTGCAGACACACGCTAGTGCAGACACACGCTAGTGCAGACACGCTAGTGCAGACACACACTAGTGCAGACACACGCTAGTGCAGACACACGCTAGTGCAGACACACACTAGTGCAGACACACGCTAGTGCAGACACACGCTAGTGCAGACACACGCTAGTGCAGACACACGCTAGTGCAGACACACGCTAGTGCAGACACACGGTAGT
>NC_138723.1:32324352-32344352 GCF_965113295.1 Leuciscus leuciscus | reverse complement strand
ACTGAAGGAGCGCCGGCACACGAGCATTAAACACTGTCGGTCGCTGAACATTTCTATGGTAAAACAGTTTTCAAATACACACTCTTTCACTGAGAAACTACAGCGTTACGTTCACACTCGTCTTCAGTGAACAGCAGCGCTGTAATATACACACATTATAGATATAGATTATAGATACATATCACCATACTGAACTCACCATACGATTATTAAAGGGATACTTCAGGATTTTGTATTAGTAGAAAACCTGTAGTGTTTTCGAATTACCGTGCTTTCCACCCTCATATCCCCCTGAGACGAGAGATTTATGTATTTTTTGTCTGGAAACAATCCTCTGATGACACAAAAATCGTCATTTTTCGTCATCGGAGGATTTTTTGGCCAGAGGCGAGAGACTACATCCAGTAGGAGGAGCTGTCCCGCATGTGTTCAACCCGCCCATAGAGGGATCTCACTCACAGAATGTACACACTGTGTCAGGAAGCTAAGCTAGCAGGCTCTTGTTCTGTGGAGAAAGCTGAGTAGTAGGAGAAAGCTTCCTCTTTTTCCCCGGACATGTCCGGCCGCCGAGATCGTCCAAAATGTCCGGGATTCGGCTTTTGCTTTCTGCAGTCGCCATTCATTGTTTACATGCACACCTTTTGTTTCAATCTAACTGAATTCATTCCGATTGGTGAATCTGAATGTAGTGTTTACATGAACGCTAAACAAGTGATCGGTTGATGTGCGTTTTAACATTGCTAAGAAAATTCCCGCTCCGAGACGAGAGATACGAGACGAGTCTCAGTAATGACGCCACCGGCCTCGCGCCGTTCCCCCCGCGCCCCTCAGCCTCGTCCTGCTCGCCATTCTCCCGCGCCCCTCAGCCTCGTCCTGCTCGCCGTTCCCCCGCGGCCCTCAGCCTCGTCCTGCTCGCCGTTCCCCCGCGCCCCTCAGCCTCGTCCTGCTCGCCGTTCCCCCGCGCCCCTCAGCCTCGTCCTGCTCGCCGCTCCCCCGCGCCCCTCAGCCTCGTCCTGCTCGCCGTTCTCCCCGCGCCCCTCAGCCTCGTCCTGCTCGCCGTTCCCCCCGCGCCCCTCAGCCTCGTCCTGCTCGCCGCTCCCCCCGCGCCCCTCAGCCTCGTCCTGCTCACCGTTCCCCCGCGCCCCTCAGCCTCGTCCTGCTCGCCGTTCCCCCGCGCCCCTCAGCCTCGTCCTGCTCGCCGCTCCCCCGCGCCCCTCAGCCTCGTCCTGCTCGCCGTTCTCCCGCGCCCCTCAGCCTCGTCCTGCTCGCCGTTCTCCCGCGCCCCTCAGCCTCGTCCTGCTCGCCGTTCCCCCGCGCCCCTCAGTCTCGTCCTGCTCGCCGTTCTCCCGCGCCCCTCAGCCTCGTCCTGCTCGCCGTTCTCCCGCGCCCCTCAGCCTCGTCCTGCTCGCCGTTCTCCCGCGCCCCTCAGCCTCGTCCTGCTCGCCGTTCTCCCGCGCCCCTCAGCCTCGTCCTGCTCGCCGCTCCCCCCGCGCCCCTCAGCCTCGTCCTGCTCGCCGCTCCCCCCGCGCCCCTCAGCCTCGTCCTGCTCGCCGTTCTCCCGCGCCCCTCAGCCTCGTCCTGCTCGCCGTTCTCCCCGCGCCCCTCAGCCTCGTCCTGCTCGCCGTTCCCCCCGCGCCCCTCAGCCTCGTCCTGCTCGCCGTTCTCCCGCGCCCCTCAGCCTCGTCCTGCTCGCCGTTCCCCCGCGCCCCTCAGCCTCGTCCTGCTCGCCGTTCCCCCGCGCCCCTCAGCCTCGTCCTGCTCGCCGTTCCCCCGCGCCCCTCAGCCTCGTCCTGCTCGCCGTTCCCCCGCGCCCCTCAGCCTCGTCCTGCTCGCCGTTCCCCCGCGCCCCTCAGCCTCGTCCTGCTCGCCGTTCCCCCGCGCCCCTCAGCCTCGTCCTGCTCGCCGTTCTCCTAGTAGCTAGTAGCCTAGCCTTGTTGTTTTCAACTGTGCTCTCTTACCGGTAGACGTGGCTTGGGAGTGGCCTCCTAGGGCAGCGAAGCAAGTGCATTCTGGGAGTTGTTGTCTTTCATCCACATAAGCCAAAAATAAAATTTCTGGCTTTTCTCAGTCTAGAAAGCTCCAAATTCAAAAATAATTTCACATTTCTTCTCCATAAATGACCTATTTTAAATACACATTCATCTTTCCAGAGGTGAAGTATCCCTTTAATGCCATACTCCAAGACACATGATAAAAAGATAAACAAAAAATTTACGATTGATTAAATGCTAAATTTGATATTTCATTGTGTGTGTAAGTGAATAGGATGGACTTGGTGCTGAAACCCAAAGCACAGGACAATAGAGACGCCAGAGTAACAATATTCATGATTCTGAAGCTGAAAATACAGGATTATTGTAGATGCAGTGTTGGGCAGTAGCGTCGCTACAAGTAGTGACGTTACCAGCTTAACTACATTTCTCAATAGCGTGGTGGTAGCGTCGCTGTTTTCTGAATCAAATAGCTTTTCAGTAGCGAAGCTCTTTTGTTGATCAAGTAGTGCGGTAGCATCCACACAAGCTGAAGCTACATTTTCTGAAGCACAAGCTCAACTCGGGCGCCGCATGATTAACATCGCGCAACATCAGCATCACACGTGCACACGGAACGCACATGTAGGAAATCTTGTGAATTACGGCCGTTTCAGACCGCAACTGCGAGCAGCGCAAATGGTTTTCGGCGTGCATGTTCAAGTGCATTCACACACCGCGAGCAGGAGCAGCGCGTGAGCTGAGCAGTAGTGAAGCTGAGGGTTTCGGGTTTCGGCGCCGAGTCTATTTTTCATTCACCATTGAGTTCACGCTCAATTAAAGTGAAAGCACACTTTTCATGGACAAAATAAATATGATTTCACACTAAAAGTACCTAAAATGCGCATAATTTGCATGTATAGTGTGTTTTAACAAGAACTAGAGTAGGCTATGTCAGAAATCAGAAAGATTCAAAAATATTTATAGAAAATGAACCCATTTAAACTACTTTTTATTAATCAGTTTGGGCAGGGGCGTAGCACCAAATGTTGGGCCCCGGTCACAGAACCAAGAGGTGGGCCCCTCACAACACCGCCGTCTATATCAATATATAGGCTATCAATATATCTTTGTGGGGCCCCCACTTCGCCAAGGGCCCCTGTTAATCTGTATCGGCGGGTCAAACTCAATGAAAAATCGGAATTGGCCTAGAAAATTGTAATCGGTGCATCTCTATAATCTCTCTGATTGGCTGGTATCAAACATGACCACATAATCTGATGTTCACCTAGATGTTTTATTTATTTATTTGTACATTTGCCGTAGTATTGACGATGGGTTCAATAACACATCCTGCAAAAGAGGGGCCTTGGCCAGAATCTAGGGGTAATTTTTTTGCCATGTTGGTACTGTTTGGAGCAGGTCTTAATTATTTTGCTACTGTGGTTTGAGCTGAGTTGAGTTATAAATGAACTTACAGTTAGTCCTGCAAATATGCCCAAGTTTAAATTGTGCATACCAAGGTTATTATAGTTTTTTTTTTATTATTATAGTTATTCTATATTAGTTTTTATTTTAATATCATTTTCAAATTTCCTATAAATTTCAGTTTAGTTTTAGTTAGTTTCATTAATGGTTTTGTTAGTTTTAGTTTAGTTTTTATTTTGAGAACACATTTCTATTTAGTTTTTATATATTTAGTTTCAGTTTTAGTAATTATAGTTTAGCAGAGTTAACAGAACATTTCCAGTTAAAGACATTTAATTTCAGCAAAGTTTAATGTTTGCAGTTTACATTTAACTCTTGTGAAAACCTTTCAATAATAAAAATTAAATAATTGTTTGAGGATGAACAAAGAACCAAACAAATGCAACTAAAAAGTAAAAATTATATAATAATATAAAAAATGAAATCTTGTTAAACGTGGTGTATAAGAAAAAGATATGTGTATGATTATTATGATTATTCTTTAAGGTTATTTCAATTATTAATCCTTTCAAACATTATTCTTGTATTGATCCATTTATGCTTTCTGTCTATTGGATCGTTTAAAATCATATAATCATAGTTATACACATATTCAAATGTTCTCTTCAGACCAGACATTTAGTATACTTCTACTCTGACAAATATACGTCTATTTCTGGGCTATAGACATGCTTTTTGTTTTTTCCGTTTTCTGCTCAGTGTGGTATCTTGTCTAATATGTGTGGTATACTGTAGGCCTATCTTGTTTAGGCTAGTTTCACATGAGATGGTTATCTTCTTATACCTGGAATTAAGGTACAGCTGTATTTGCATGAGGTGGAAATAGATTTGGGCCTTTCTGCTTCTTAGGGCTGGTTCACACAGTCGGTTTTGCTTTGAAAAACGGAAAAAATAGTTTTTCAGTGGGGAAAAAGAGAGGCACAGTGGGGAAAAAGAGAGGCACAGTGGGGAAAAAGCGCAAGGTCTCGATACGTGTCTTTTAAAAGTTGAACTTATTTTAACTTGAGTGCCGCGTTTTTAGAGCGTTGTGTAATGCACGTGATGCTGCAGAAGACGCGAGACTCGAGCGCAACGGTCATACATTGAAAAATAAAGTAGCACAGTGGAAAAAAGTGATTTTCCGGTAGGCTTATTTAGGAGAGCTAATTAATTACGAAAACGATTATTTATTTTTGCGAATTATTATGTTGTTTCAGTTATTTTTTCAGTAACTGTTGTTAGTTTTGTTTAGTTTTAGTTTTTCATTAATGTTGAAATTTCTATTTTATTTCAGTTTACGAAAATGTTTTTTGACCAATAGTTTTAGTCTTAGTTTCAGTTTCAGTTTTTGTTTACGAAAATAACATTGGTGCATACCCAGGCAAACATGTTGTGCATATGCATACGTACACATACAGATGAATACACACACTCTCGACACTTGGTTTTGTTATTATGTGGATCACGTTTTTTGTTTTTGTTTTTGTTGCCAAATTGGTTTGGAACAGTTGTTGAATAAACAATTGAACTGAACAATTATGCTTGCCTATCTGTTGAACTTACAGTTTTATTGATCACTGAGATAGCATTGATTTGGAATGAAGTTGGTTCAATATAAAAATGTAATTTAAAAAAATAGCTTAGATGTAGTGAACTACTTTTGCCATGTTCCTGTAGCTTAGCTTGCTACATTTTCCAGGGTGGTAGCTTCAGTGTAGTGAAGCTTCATTTAATGTAGAGTAACTGCTAGCTTAGCTCACTACATTTTCCAAGTAGCTTGCCCAACACTGTGTAGATGAATATGCTTGTTCTCTGTCACTGACTAGATATATCTACAGTAATGTCGGACACTTTTACTGGTAACATGAGATATTTAGCATTATCAGGACACACTAATATTCCTTGTGACACCCCAGTGAACAGTAAGCCCCGCCTTCTTTGATTTGATTGACCGTTTCAATCATTTTGCAATAACTATATAACTTTTACAACTTTTTGTCATTGTAACATCAGACACAGTGGAGTGTTCCTCTCAGTGTGTATGTTCCTCTCAGTGTGTGTGTTCCTCTCAGTGTGTGTGTTGCTCTCAATGGTCAAATGCTCTCAAATATACGAGTAAATATGCGAGTGATTTGCGCGTAAAGAGACCTTCCCGAAAACTCTTCTCCTGATTCACAAATACTTCGTAAACGTCAGATGTGATAGTGAAATGTGTGTGTGTCAAGTCAAGTCAAGTGAAGTTTATTTGTATAGCGCTTTTCACAATACAGATTGTATCAAAGCAGCTTCACAGTATTAAATTAAAATAATACAACAAAGTTTGTTTCAAGAGGAATTTATTGATTGATAAAATTAAATTAAATATCCCCAAAATATCCCCAACTGAGCAAGCCAAAGGCAACAGTGGCAAGGAACCGAAAAACTCCATCAAGTGACCTAATGGTGTCCTAAAACTCCATCAGGTGACCTAATGGAGAAAAAAAAACCTTGGGAGAACCCAGGCTCAGTCGGGGGCCAGTTCTCCTCTGGCATTTATGAGCTAGAGGCCGGATTGTAGTTTGAACTGTAGGATTATATGAATGCCTGGCTGAAGAGATGCGACTTTAATCTAGTTTTAAACTGGGAGAGCGAGTCTGAGCAACGAACAGTATCAGGAAGACTATTCCAGAGTTTTGGAGCCAAATGTGAAAATGCTCTCCCTCCTTTGGTGGTTCTGAATATCCTAGGTATGACCAAAAGCCTTGAATTTAGTGATCTTAAAGAGCGCGATGGATTATAGGGTGATAGAAGATCCTTTAAATAGACTGGAGCTAAGCCGTTTAGGGCTTTATAAGTCAGTAGCAATACCTTATAATTAATACGGAACTTTATAGGTAACCAATGCAGTGATGATAAAATCGGTGTTATATGATCATATTTTCTTGATCTTGTAAGAACTCTAGCGGCGGCATTTTGGACTAACTGTAGCTTGTTTATTGAGGATGCAGGACAACCAGCTAATAAAGCATTACAGTAATCCAGTCTCGAGGTCATGAATGCATGAACTAACTTTTCTGCATCAGAAACTGATAGCATATTACGTAGCTTAGCAATGTTTCTAAGGTGGAAAAAGGCTGTTTTTGTAACATATGAAATATGATTTTCAAAAGACAGGTTGCAATCGAGTATAACACCCAGGTCTTTTACTGTAGAGGATAAAGTAACAGGACATCCTATGATGTTAAAGTTGTATTGTGTGAGGTTTTGTGGGCGGTGTTTTGAACCGATAAGTATTACCTCTGTCTTGTCTGGATTTAGTAAAAGAAAATTACGCGTCATCCAATCTTTTATATCTTTAACACACTCTGTCAATTTGGAAAATTTAGCGTTTTCATCCGGCCGTGATGAAATATATATTTGAGTGTCATCTGCATAACAATGGAAACTAATTCCATGTTTCCTTATAATATTTCCAAGTGGCATCATATATATTGAGAATAACAGAGGGCCTAATACAGATCCCTGCGGCACTCCATAGTTTACTGGAGTTATGATCGATTTTTCTCCATTTAAATAGACAAAATGGTAGCGGTCAGATAGGTATGATTTGAACCAGCTTAGTGCTTGTCCTTGAACACCAGTATAATTTTGTAGTCGATCTAAGAGTAATGTGTGATCTATAGTATCGAACGCAGCACTAAGATCAAGTAAAACTAGTATTGAGATACAGCCTTGGTCAGAAGCTAAAAGTAAATCATTTGTGATTTTAACGAGCGCAGTTTCAGTGCTATGATGCGGTCTGAATCCAGACTGAAACTTTTCATAGATATCATTTTGTTGCAAGAAAGAGCCCAGTTGAGCGGACACCACTTTTTCTAATATTTTAGACATAAATGGAAGATTTGAAATGGGTCTATAATTTGCTAGATTATTATGATCTAATTGTGGTTTCTTAATGAGAGGTTTTATAACTGCCAGTTTAAATGTTCTTGGAACATGACCTAAAGATAAAGATGAGTTAATAATATTGAGGAGAGGCTCTTCCACTACAGGTAACACTTCTTTCAGTAGTTTAGTTGGTATAGGATCTACATGTTGTTGTTTTAGATGAAGTGATACGTTTATTTAACTCTTTTTGTTCTATAGTTGTAAAGCACTGTAATTGTTCTTGCGGGGTGATAATTGAAGCTGAATTATAAGGCGCGATTGAAGATTGAACGTTTACAATTGTGGTTCTGATGCTTTCTATTTTCTCAGTGAAGAAGTTCATGAAATCATTACTACTGAACTGTAATGGGATATTTTGTTCGGGTGACGTCTGTTTATTTGTTAGTCTAGCCACGGTGTTAAATGAAAACCTTGTATTGTTTAGGTTGTTTTCTATTAGTTTGCGGAGGTGCTCAGCCCTGGCCGCTTTTAGGGCCTTTTTATAACGTGACATACTGTCTTTCCACGCGATTCTAAAGACCTCTAAATTAGTTTGTTTCCATTTACGCTCTAAAATACGGGTTTCTCTCTTTAAAACATGCGTAGTATTGTTATACCATGGTGCTTTATTTTTCTCTCTGACCTTTTTTAATTTAATAGGTGCAACCACATCCAATGTTCTAGAGAGAATGGTGCTCATAGTGCTAGTTAGTTCTTCTAGTTCATCTGTTTGTTTGGGTTCAGGCAGCAGCTGAGACAGATTAGATAAGCAATTTGAGAAATTATCTATGGTGGATGGGAGGATTGTTCTGCCTGGTTGATAACGCGACGCCGCATGACATATTACAGCAGTACGTAATATGCAAGTTAACATGTAGTGATCAGTGACTTCATCACTTTGTGGAATGATATCTATATCGGTTGGATCGGTTCCATGTGATATAATTAAATCGAGTGTATGATTAAGACGATGTGTTGGTCCGGTGATGTTTTGCTTGACCCCAAATGAATTTAATAAATCTGTAAACGCAGCTCCTAACGCATCATTTGGATTATCTACGTGTATGTTAAAATCTCCAAAAATTAATGCTTTATCGACATTGACTAATAGGTCTGAGAGAAAATCTGCAAACTCTTTTAGGAAATCAGCGTAAGGCCCTGGCGGTCTATATACGGTAGCCAAGGCTAGAGATAATAGGGATGTTTTTCTAACATCTAAGAGCGTAACATTTAGTACAAGTACTTCAAATGAAATAAACGTATAACCCGTTTTCTGAGTAACATTTAGAATATCTCTATAAATGGTTGCAACACCGCCGCCACGACCAATCAGACGGGGCTCATGCTTATAACAGTATCCAGGAGGAGTAGACTCATTTAGACCGAAATAATCATTTGGTTTAAGCCAGGTTTCAGTAAGGCAAAGTACATCGAAGCTATTATCTGTGACTATTTCATTTACAATAACTGCCTTAGGTGTGCGTGATCTAATGTTTAGAAGACCTAGCTTTAGAAATAGTTTTTGTTTACTAATAGCAACATTTTCTGTTTTAATAACAATTAGATTTTTCCTAGATCCTGCATTAGATTTATTATTTGATCTCACTAAACGAGGAATAGACACGGTTTCTATGCAATGTTCTACACTAGTATTTATATCAGTTGAATTGGTGCAGCAGAGACTATGATTTGGACTTTTGGTTACTAGTCAAAGGGTATTTAACATTTTGGAGATGTTATCTGACAGAAGATCCGCTCCGAATCTGCTTGGGTGTAAGCCATCAGCACGGAAAAGCCTAGGACGCTCCCAAAACAGATTCCAATTATTTACAAAGAGCAGTTTCTGCTCATTGCACCATGACATTAACCATTCATTTAGCGCAAATAATCTGCTGAACTTTTCATGCCCTAGTCGGTACGTGGGTGTCACGGTAGACGTATTCTCTGTTCCTTTTAGTCTCGTGTTTATGTTGTTGTGTGAGCGCGTGTGCAGTGGGTGTGTGTATGACATCACCTGATCCGCTCCAGCTGATCATCATCACTTCACCAGCTGCAAGCAATCCACTCTTCTATAAATACTCACCGTTGTTGTATCATCCTTGTCAGATCGTTGGTTGATGTCCTCTGTGTTGGTGCTCCGGTGTCCGTTCCTGCCTTGTGTTCCTGTTCCCGTTCTTCGTGGATTTTGTCGTCGTCTCACCGTCACCGTCACAGCACTTCATCACGGATCCTGACCATCTTGTCCCTGCGTCACCCATCTCACTTCTGCTTGTACTGTTGACTGTGTTGCCGTAATAAATATTACTTGCACTTGCTTCCTGTCTCATCTAGTCATTATGACAGAACGATCTGACCACGGAATGGAAGCAGCGAGCGCGGATTCTGGATCATTCGAGGAGTTTGTTCATCACAGTATCCGAAGAATGGATTCGCAACAACAGGAGATCGGCGACACGGGTCGCGCAGTACTAGCCCTGGTGACGCAGGTGTCCGAGCTCACCCAGCAGATCCAGCGCCTACAGATTCCCGCTGCGCCGCCCACACCGGCTGTTCCCCCCGCAACACCTGCAAGACCCTCCCAGTCCGAGCCTCGTCTGCCCACACCGGAGACCTATTCAGGTGAACCAGCTTTTTGTAGAGCATTCTTGACGCGTTGTTCAATGCACTTTGCTCTTCAACCACAGACTTTCAGTACGGAACGGGCCAAAGTGGCGTTCGTTATCACCTTGCTGACTGGGAAGGCGGCACTCTGGGGAACGGCGGTGTGGGAGAATCAACATCCATGCTGCGCCTCGTTCCAGACCCTCTCCGCCGAAATGAAGAAGGTCTTTGACCGAGCGCTTTCGGGGAGAGAGGCTGCCAGGACATTGGCGGATCTTCGTCAAGGTGAAAGATCAGTTTCAGATTTTTCTATCGAATTCCGGACCCTGGCGGCGGAGTGCGGCTGGAACGAGGAGGCGCAGTGGGATATGTTCCTGCATGGGTTGGCTGACCACGTCCAGAAGGAGATCTACGCCTTGGATCTACCTACCACACTGAACGGGTTGATTGACTTGGCTCTGCGGGTGGACGCTCGGCTATCCAGGATCGAACGTCGAGTCCCGTCCACCCGTACCTTCGGAGGGGTCGACGGTTCAAGATCCAACGGCAGGGACGTGGTCAGCCCAGTCTACGATCCCGAGCCCATGCAGGTGGGTCGAGCTCGGCTTTCCCGGGAGGAGAGGGAGAGGCGGAGGTCCCAGGGCCTTTGCCTATATTGTGGAGGAGCGGGACATTTTTCATACAACTGCCCGGTAAAGGGCCAAGCCCGATAGTAAACTTGAGGCTACTATCGGGTGGGATCTCCGCCAGGAAGACCTCATCAGCTGTTACATCTACCTCCACGCTCCTCCCGGTAAGACTAAGATGGTCAGTCCACCAGCACGACTGTCGAGCACTTCTGGATTCTGGGGCTGAAGGTAATTTTATGGACCACTCATTCGCACAACAGTTACAAATTCCCCTCAAACCTCTCACCCACAGAATCGCAGTTCACGCTCTAAATGGACAGACACTTCCCACCATTTCACTATCCACTGAAGAATTAACCCTCATCACTTCTGGTAACCACTCTGAGACTATTTCATTCTACATCATGGATTCACCTCTGGCACCCGTCGTCCTCGGACATCCCTGGCTCATTCAACACAACCCTCGAGTGGACTGGCATCATAGAGTCGTGCTGGAGTGGAGCAAGGAATGTCATAAGTCTTGTCTCGTGTCTGCTTGTTCGTCCGTGCCTGTTTCTGTTTTTCAGGAGGAAACAGGGGATTTGTCTAACGTGCCCGCGGAGTATCTGGACCTGAAGGAAGTGTTCAGTAAGTCTCGTGCTGCTTCTCTTCCTCCGCATCGTCCCTATGACTGTGCGATAGATCTACTGCCAGGTAAGTCTCCGCCTAAGGGCAAGTTATATTCACTCTCTATTCCGGAGAGGGAGGCTATGGAGAAATACATTTCTGATTCTCTAGCAACCAAGTTCATTCGCCCTTCCTCTTCTCCAGCGGGGGCGGGGTTCTTTTTTGTGGGGAAGAAGGACGGTTCTCTGCGACCTTGTATTGACTACCGGGGGTTGAATAACATCACGGTAAAGAATACTTATCCTTTGCCGTTGATGTCTTCAGCCTTCGAGAGGTTGCAGGGAGCGTCCATCTTCACTAAATTGGACTTGCGTAACGCTTATCATTTGGTTCGCATTAGGGAGGGGGATGAGTGGAAGACTGCCTTTAACACCCCCAGGGGGCACTTTGAATATTTGGTCATGCCCTTCGGGCTGTCCAACTCCCCGGCAGTTTTCCAAGCACTGGTCAATGATGTGTTGCGAGATATGATCGATCAGTTCATATATGTCTACCTGGACGACATATTGATTTTTTCTTCTTCTCTCCAGGAACATGTGCAACACGTCCGACGAGTGCTTCTGAGGTTGCTAGAGAATGGGCTTTTTGTCAAGGCGGAGAAATGCGAATTCCATGCACAGTCAGTTCCTTTCCTTTGGTACATCGTGTCGTCTGAGGGGATGCGGATGGACCCTGAGAAGATCAAGGCTGTGGTAGATTGGCCAAGCCCGGATTCTCGCAAGGCCCTGCAGAGGTTCCTGGGGTTCGCCAACTTCTATCGGCGTTTTATTCGCAATTTCAGCCAACTAGTCGCACCTCTGACCGCCTTGACCTCCCCCAGGACGACGTTCAGGTGGTCTAACACAGCCGAGGCTGTGTTTACTAAACTGAAAGGCCGCTTTGTTTCAGCCCCCATTCTTGTCGCCCCTGATCCATCACGTCAGTTCGTGGTGGAGGTCGACGCGTCAGAGGTGGGAGTAGGTGCAGTGTTGTCCCAACGCTCCCCTGTAGACGACAAGGTGCATCCATGCGCGTTTTTTTCTCATCGGTTGTCCCCGGCAGAACGTAATTACGACATTGGCAACAGGGAGTTGTTGGCAGTTAAGCTAGCGTTGGAGGAATGGCGCCACTGGTTAGAAGGGTCAGGGGTACCTTTTATCGTCTGGACTGATCACAAGAATTTAGAGTATATTCGCACTGCTAAAAGACTGAACTCCAGGCAGGCTCGGTGGGCACTTTTTTTCGGTCGTTTCGATTTTTCTATTTCGTACCGCCCGGGTTCTAAGAACATCAAACCCGACTCTCTATCTCGCATATTTGATTTTTCCTCACGCCCGACTACTCCCGAGTGCATTTTGCCCGAAACTCTAGTCGTTTCCACACTCTCATGGGAGATCGAATCGAGGGTCCAGAAGGCCTTAGAAGGGGTAACGCCTCCGCCCGGGTGTCCACCGAGCCGCTTATTCGTGCCGGAGGGATTACGGTCCGACGTTATCCAGTGGGGTCATGGTTCCAACGTGGCGTGCCATCCAGGAGTTAATCGGACTAGTTTTTTAGTCAAGCAACGATTCTGGTGGCCACGTATGGCTCGCGACATTCACGATTTTGTCTTGGCTTGCTCGGTTTGTGCCACTGGTAAGACTTCCAATCGACCTCCTGATGGGTTACTTCAACCGCTGTCGGTTCCTTCGAGACCCTGGTCCCATATCGCTCTAGATTTCATTACCGCCCTCCCACCCTCTCAAGGGAACACGGTCGTTTTGACCGTGGTGGACCGGTTCTCGAAGGCAGCCCATTTTGTCCCCTTACCCAAATTACCCTCAGCTAAGGAGACAGCGGTAGCCGTCGTAGACCACGTCTTTCGCTTACATGGCCTCCCGATTGACGTGGTCTCTGACAGGGGTCCCCAGTTTGTGTCCAAATTTTGGCGAGAATTTTGTAGATTACTGGGGGCGACGGTTAGTCTGTCCTCAGGGTTTCATCCCCAGAGCAATGGTCAGACCGAGAGAGCCAACCAAGATTTGGAAAGGGTGTTGCGATGTTTGGTGTCCAAGAATCCTTCCTCATGGAGCCAGCAACTCTCTTTGGTGGAGTACGCTCACAACACGTTGCCAGTGTCGGCCACGGGCCTTTCTCCATTTGAGTGTAGTGTAGGTTACCAGCCACCTATTTTTCCCAGTCTGGAATCCGAGGTTGCGGTTCCCTCCGCTCACGCCTTTGTCCAGAGGTGTCATCGTACTTGGACTAGAGCCCGTGAGACTCTACTCCAAGTGGGAGCGCGCACCAAGGCCAAGGCCGATCGCCACAGGTCGAAGCCTCCCGTATACGTCGTGGGTCAAAAAGTGTGGCTTTCTACTAAGAACATTCCTTTGCGTACCGTCTCTAATAAGCTTGCACCTAAATTTATTGGCCCGTTTACTGTCACCAAAATCATTAGTCCGGTGGCAGTCCGCCTCAAATTGCCTCCCGCGTACAGGAGGATTCATCCCGCCTTCCATGTGTCTAAGATTAAACCAGTGTTTCATTCTCACATTAATCCGCCTGTCCCGGTTCCTCCCCCACCGCGACTCGTAGATGGGGAGACCACTTATTCGGTTAATCGTATTCTGGACTCTAGGCGGAGGGGACGCGGATTTCAGTACTTGGTGGACTGGGAAGGTTACGGTCCGGAGGAGAGAAGTTGGGTACCTGCTAGAGACATCCTGGATCACTCCCTTATCGATGATTTCAATCGACAGGTAGGGGGGCCTGGGAACGCCAGGAGGCGTTCTTAGGAGGAGGGGTACTGTCACGGTAGACGTATTCTCTGTTCCTTTTAGTCTCGTGTTTATGTTGTTGTGTGAGCGCGTGTGCAGTGGGTGTGTGTATGACATCACCTGATCCGCTCCAGCTGATCATCATCACTTCACCAGCTGCAAGCAATCCACTCTTCTATAAATACTCACCGTTGTTGTATCATCCTTGTCAGATCGTTGGTTGATGTCCTCTGTGTTGGTGTTCCGGTGTCCGTTCCTGCCTTGTGTTCCTGTTCCCGTTCTTCGTGGATTTTGTCGTCGTCTCACCGTCACCGTCACAGCACTTCATCACGGATCCTGACCATCTTGTCCCTGCGTCACCCATCTCACTTCTGCTTGTACTGTTGACTGTGTTGCCGTAATAAATATTACTTGCACTTGCTTCCTGTCTCATCTAGTCATTATGACAGTGGGAAGCGGTCCTGACACAATGATCGTTGTTTCAGGCGATGTGCTGCGTACCGTATCGATTAGATTCCTGAAGTCTTTCTTCAGAATCTCCGTCTGGCGCAGCCTGATGTCGTTCAGTCCCGCGTGCAGGACCACAGTTCCGACGCGCTCGTCACCGTTCAGGATCTCGGGAACGCGAGCAGCGATTTCAGAAACACGAGCACCAGGGAAGCAGTGACTTTGCACCTTACTTTTACCTAACGTAGCGTGTACGTGCCGAACGATGGAATCGCCGATGATCACAGCATCGCGTTCTGTTTCGCGTAGAGGGGAGAAGCGGTTTTGTGTGGATAACTCGAAAACCGGGAGGGTCGGAGAGAGTCTTGGTCTAAACCTGACTCGCGTCTTCCGCTGCGGAACCACCCAGGCTTCGTGGTGGCGTGTTGGAGCCGGAGTGAACGAGACCATGGCTGATCGCGACCGATGCTGAGGAACGCACGGAGTCAGCGGGTTAGTAACGTTAAACACTGATTTGTGTGCATCGGCGCGTGATGTTTCAAGAGCCAAACACCGGTCTCTCAGCTCGGCCTGTCTCAATAAAAGGTTGTGGATCTGTTTCTCAACAGCTTCCAGCTCAGACTGCAGTGCGTGAAGCTCAAATGTGTCCTCACCTGCACCAAACGGTAGACTACTTACATCTGATATATTCGCCATTTTAACAGATGGACAGTGAGTTAGCAACGAAGCTACCAGTGATGCTATCAATATTAATACTAATTTATAGTCTTGGATATAATCCGTTTATTTTATTTTATTTATTTATTTATTTATTTATTTATTTTTTAGTGGTAGGGGTGTAGAGTAGACACACGATAGGCGAAAAAAAAATGTTGTTTGTAAGTGAGTGTGGAGAAGACGCGTTCAGCCGTGATCCACGGACGTAACCTTTAAGAGTATGCAGCGTTGGATCACTAATAGGCTTGAGACGCGTCTGCTCAACAGTCCGCGTTGTAACTATGAGGTTTGAGCAGTAGTGCTTCTCAGTGAGGAAAAGTAGAAAATGTTCGTTGTAAGCGAGTTTAAAGAGAAAGAATTATAAATCAAATCGATAGAGCTCCAAAAACAACAACGCATTCAGACGCGATGCATGATAATAACAGGACAAGACATTACTCACCGTGTTTGTTGAGTGTTTCTTACTCACCTGAGCTTTTATGAACTCAAAGGTGCGAGCGCGCGAGAGAAAATAAATAAATAAAAATAGCTGAGCGCACGGGTGGCGCGTTAACAGGCTAGCGAATTACTAGCGTGTTGTGCTAGTAGTAACGGAAGCTAGCGATGTCAGGTTAATCTGAGATGTTGGGTAAGCTGTATTTAGTAGTAGTATAAACAACTAGAAATTGTAGTAAATGATGGTTCAAAACAAGGAAATACGAGGCTAAGACGGAGCTTACAGCACCGAAGCAAACACACTCACAGCAGGCAGCGAGGCAGACAGGAGCAATCGATCCTCTTAGCAATCGATAAGTGTGTGTGTGTTAATGAATTCCAATCAGTCGTAAATGGGACGCGCATACACGCTCATTCTCAATTACCATAAATCCCGCCCATTAAATCCGACTGACAACTATATATGGGCATCATATTATGACACCAAACGAAGGATTTCAACATGTCTTCTCAAAAGCGAATGTAAAAGAGAAATTTCTCAGATGCAGAAATTGAAGTTTTATTATCAGAAGTTCATTCAAAACGCCACATTTTATTTTCAAGCGTGCATAGTGGCGTATCAGGTCCTAAACAAAAGGAAGCTTGGCAGCATATATTACAGATGTAGTTAATGGAGTTTCATCTGTTAATCGAGCAGTCCCAGAAGTGAAAAGAAAATGGTTCGACATGTAACCCCGTCAAATAAACCCGATTAAGGGGAATTAAAATGCAGCCTCATTAATGAGCGAAGCGTTCGGTTGTTAAACGTACTCACGCGTGGCTGGAGCAGGTGGAGATTTCTTTCGTACCGACTAACATTTGGAAAATACGAACATTTTAATGAATCCGAAAATTTACGCCAGAACCACTTTACACACGATTTACACACAAATTCGTTCTGCTCGTGTTTCATGAATGAGACCCAGTGTGTGTGTTCCTCTCAGTGTGTGTTCCTCTCAGTGTGTGTGTGTTCCTCTCAGTGTGTGTGTTCCTCTCAGTGTGTGTGTTGCTCTCAGTGTGTGTGTTCCTCTCAGTGTGTGTGTTCCTCTCAGTGTGTGTGTTCCTCTCAGTGTGTGTGTTCCTCTCAGTGTGTGTGTTGCTCTCAGTGTGTGTGTTCCTCTCAGTGTGTGTGTTGGTTACGGCCCTGGATGACTGTATGAACACCGTTTGACTGAAGCAGCATCTCATCGTCATGCTTCCAAACCGTTTCAACAGCAAAACGTACGAATAAAACAGCGATTAACAATAAAAACAAAAGAGCACTCCACTACAAACAGGGAAAGCAGCAAGTTAACTCAATACCAGTTAACCCGGCTGACGGGTCACACACAGACTGACTGCAATTACACGGTTAACTGCACAAATCATGAGTTAAACTAACCTGAACCAGCACCTGCTTTACAACCTGACCATCACAAGCATCACCTGAACCCTTACATCTACGGCAACACTCAGATCCAGTCAAGGGCTTCTCACAGGCCGACCTCTGACCTCTGAGTCAGCAGAACAGGCTGACCTCTGACCTCTCAGTCAGCAGAACAGGCTGACCTCTGACCTCTCAGTCAGCAGAACAGGCCGACCTCTGACCTCTGAGTCAGCAGAACAGGCTGACCTCTGAGTCAGCAGAACAGGCTGACCTCTGACCTCTCAGTCAGCAGAACAGGCTGACCTCTGACCTCTGAGTCAGCAGAACAGGCTGACCTCTGACCTCTGAGTCAGCAGAACAGGCTGACCTCTGAGTCAGCAGAACAGGCTGACCTCTGACCTCTGAGTCAGCAGAACGGGCTGACCTCTGACCTCTCAGTCAGCAGAACAGGCTGAGACTTTTTTTTATTATCCAACAAACTTTAGTAGTATACAATATATATATATATATTTGCGGGGGCAGTCATGGCCTAGTGGTTAGGGAGTTGAACTGGTAACCCAAAGGTTGCTGGTTCGATTCCAGGACCGGTGGGAAATGACTGAGGTGCCCTTGAGCAAGGCACCTAACCCCTAATCGCTGCTCTGGGTGTGTGTATCCATTTGCAGTGTGTGTGTGTTAACTACTCACTACTCTGCTCCTAATGTGTGTGCATTAACTTGGATGGGTTAAATGCAGAGGTCAAATTCCAAGTATGGGTTACCATACTTGGCCGTCACGTGTCACTTTCACTTTCACTATAGCATACAGAATTTACATCTTAATACATCCAAATAAAAATAAATTAATAAAAACCTTCCCGGGGTGTACTAATTGATATTCATTAAAGATATGACAAGTCTTTCTTGCTTTTTTATTGACAATGTTCTCCAGACTGGTGCAATAACCCTTAGTCTCATGAAGAATATGAATCAAATTTGGCTTGGATCCTGACCAACTCTTCTTGAGTATATCCTCCTGAGACCCAGAAGAAAAAGGTTTTTGAATTTAGTTTTTTTTCCATGTCATCACATTGTTTAGAGAATAAGAAACAAATGGTAAAAAATTATTTTTGAAAAATGATATTTTATTCATACGTTATCCTCTGTAGGGGACACCAGGACTCAGTTGTTTAAAAATTAAATGACATTAAATTATATGTAAAGGCAAAAACAATGGGATTGTTTTTTTCAATCACCAATAAATTTTGGGGTTTCAGGATTTTTTTTACATTTTGTATAAAGATGATTCTGAACTATGTTATGAAAGATATAACAGAATGAATTGATACACCATTTTACTTTATGCAATATGTGGGTAAAATGGCCATAGGCAAGGCAGGCATTAATGTGTTCTTGGAGCAACATTTAATGAAAAAAGAAGTGTAATAATTGGAAACATTTTAATAATAATATCTGATATTTCATAGGATATTGATGTGTAATTTATTTCCATATTCTCTTGTTGTGTCTCCCAGAATGCCTGATAAACCTGATGTAAGTCCTGATGTCTCTACAGTGGACACACGTGTGAAATCAACGCCCGGTTCTGGAACAGAAAGTCATTTTTTGATTTGAAACCCCATAATGTTTTCCTGAGATGTTGGTTTATGAAAAACAATTTGAAAAGTAGTCCGATTTAAATTATAATTGCAATATATTATCATATTTCCTACATTTGATCACTAAATTAATGTCAGACATTTTTAAAGACCAAGGAGAAGTTGTTTTCATGGTGAAGCCTCCAAACATTCAGTGCCTCTGAAAAGTCCTGAATGCTCTTCACAGGACACCCAGGTGTGACATGTGACATGTATGATGTCAGAGACATTCACTATAATATAATGTCCACCACAGTGGATAAAAGTCTGTTCCTGGAGGATATGAACTTTTCCCAAAATAAAAAAACGTTGTACAATAAAAGTTTAATTATTATTATTATTACTTTCATTGGAATACTACATACATATATCAAAAACAGGCTGAGACCTGCTGATGATGAACGCCTGTATAATGATGGACTGGACAGAAGAACTGAACGTGTTCTCTTGGTGTTTGTCGAACGCTGGCCGTAATCACTGTGCAAACACACACACACCCACACCTGAACACACAAACACACACACACACACCCACACCTGAACACACAGCAGAGCTCACCTGGCCGTCAGCACTGAGGGATGCTGGGTAATTCATACGCCGCCTGACTCAGCACAAAAACCACAGAGAACACGAGTTAGTGGAGACGAGAGCATGACGCCTATGTGGTGAACCTCTGATTCTCTGAATGTTAAGTCTATTTCTGGCAT
This sequence comes from Leuciscus leuciscus, assembly GCF_965113295.1. Lineage (NCBI taxonomy): Eukaryota > Metazoa > Chordata > Actinopteri > Cypriniformes > Leuciscidae > Leuciscus > Leuciscus leuciscus. The sequence continues at coordinate 32,325,030 of NC_138723.1, read as the reverse complement.
TGATAAACAGCTCGCTCACTCTCAGTAGGTCACTGCGAGCACAGGCCACCATAAATATTTCATATTTCATCAGTCTCGCTCTGCTCATGTTGCAGAAGCAGCTGGAGGAGATCTGACTGAGGGATTGCCGATAAACACACCAAACTCACAGCAAGAACTAGAGTCGACTACATCTAGAGACGTTACCATCACAAGATATCATAACATTTAATATGGTAAGTTTAGACTTCTCTAGTTTAGATGTCAAATCACTACATCTAGACCTAATTCACATCTATATCTTAAACAATATTTAAAAAAATATGCCACTTATCAACTGATCGTGGTTGTATCTCGCTATTGGTGTTACTCAATCTTAGTGCTGCATTTGACACTATTGACCACAACATTATCTTAAATAGACTCGAACATTATGTTGGCATTAGTGGAATCGCACTAGCATGGTTTAAATCACACTTATCTGACCGTTATCAGTTTGTAGCAGTAAATGAAGAGATGTCTCATCGATCACAAGTTCAGTATGGCGTACCACAAGGCTCAGTACTAGGACCGCTGCTGTTCACTCTGTACATGCTACCCTCACACACACACATGTCTCATTTATATAGCACTTTTAACAATGTAGATTGTTTCAAAGCAGCTTTACAGAGACAAACATAATTTAGGGTAACAGAGATT
>NC_138723.1:32304352-32314352 GCF_965113295.1 Leuciscus leuciscus | reverse complement strand
CTTTCTCCGACCCTCCCGGTTTTCGAGTTATCGACACAAAACCGCTTCTCCCCTCTACGCGAAACAGAACGCGATGCTGTGATCATCGGCGATTCCATCGTTCGGCACGTACACGCTACGTTAGGTACAAGTAAGGTGCAAAGTCACTGCTTCCCTGGTGCTCGTGTTTCTGAAATCGCTGCTCGCGTTCCCGAGATCCTGAACGGTGACGAGCGCGTCGGAACTGTGGTCCTGCACGCGGGAGTGAACGACATCAGGCTGCGCCAGACGGAGATTCTGAAGAAAGACTTCAGGAATCTAATCGATACGGTACGCAGCACATCGCCTGAAACAACGATCATTGTGTCAGGACCGGTTCCCACGTACCGACTAGGGCATGAAAAATTCAGCAGATTATTTGCGCTAAATGAATGGTTAATGTCATGGTGCAATGAGCAGAAACTGCTCTTTGTAAATAATTGGAATCTGTTTTGGGAGCGTCCTAGGCTTTTCCGTGCTGATGGCTTACACCCAAGCAGATTCGGAGCGGATCTTCTGTCAGATAACATCTCCAAAATGTTAAATACCCTTTGACTAGTAACCAAAAGTCCAAATCATAGTCTCTGCTGCACCAATTCAACTGATATAAATACTAGTGTAGAACATTGCATAGAAACCGTGTCTATTCCTCGTTTAGTGAGATCAAATAATAAATCTAATGCAGGATCTAGGAAAAATCTAATTGTTATTAAAACAGAAAATGTTGCTATTAGTAAACAAAAACTATTTCTAAAGCTAGGTCTTCTAAACATTAGATCACTCACACCTAAGGCAGTTATTGTAAATGAAATAGTCACAGATAATAGCTTCGATGTACTTTGCCTTACTGAAACCTGGCTTAAACCAAATGATTATTTCGGTATTAATGAGTCTACTCCTCCTGGATACTGTTATAAGCATGAGCCCCGTCTGATTGGCCGTGGCGGAGGTGTTGCAACCATTTATAAAGATATTCTAAATGTTACTCAGAAAACGGGTTATAAGTTTATTTCATTTGAAGTACTTGTACTAAATGTTACGCTCTTAGATGTTAGAAAAACATCCCTATTATCTCTAGCCTTGGCTACCGTATATAGACCGCCAGGGCCTTATGCTGATTTCCTAAAAGAGTTTGCAGATTTTCTCTCAGACCTATTAGTCAATGTCGATAAAGCATTAATTGTTGGAGATTTTAACATACACGTAGATAATCCAAATGATGCGTTAGGAGCTGCGTTTACAGATTTATTAAATTCATTTGGGGTCAAGCAAAACGTCACCGGACCAACTCATCGTCTTAATCATACACTCGATTTAATTATATCACACGGAACCGATCCAACCGATATAGATATCATTCCACAAAGTGATGAAGTCACTGATCACTACATGGTAACTTGCATATTACGTACTGCTGTAATATGTCATGCGGCGTCGCGTTATCAACCAGGCAGAACAATCCTCCCATCCACCATAGATAATTTCTCAAATTGCTTATCTAATCTGTCTCAGCTGCTGCCTGAACCCAAACAAACAGATGAACTAGAAGAACTAACTAGCACTATGAGCACCATTCTCTCTAGAACATTGGATGTGGTTGCACCTATTAAATTAAAAAAGGTCAGAGAGAAAAATAAAGCACCATGGTATAACAATACTACGCATGTTTTAAAGAGAGAAACCCGTATTTTAGAGCGTAAATGGAAACAAACTAATTTAGAGGTCTTTAGAATCGCGTGGAAAGACAGTATGTCACGTTATAAAAAGGCCCTAAAAGCTGCCAGGGCTGAGCACCTCCGCAAACTAATAGAAAACAACCAAAACAATCCAAGGTTTCTATTTAACACCGTGGCTAGACTAACAAATAAACAGACGTCACCCGAACAAAATATCCCGTTACAGTTCAGTAGTAATGATTTCATGAACTACTTCACTGAGAAAATAGAAAGCATCAGAACCACAATTATAAACGTTCAATCTTCAATCGCGCCTTATAATTCAGCTTCAATTATCACCCCGCAAGAACAATTACAGTGCTTTACAACTATAGAACAAAAAGAGTTAAATAAACTTATCACTTCATCTAAAACAACAACATGTTTATTAGATCCTATACCAACTAAACTACTGAAAGAAGTGTTATCTGTAGTGGAAGAGCCTCTCCTCAATATTATTAACTCGTCTTTATCTTTAGGTCATGTTCCAAGAACATTTAAACTGGCAGTTATAAAACCTCTCATTAAGAAACCACAATTAGATCATAATAATCTAGCAAATTATAGACCCATTTCAAATCTTCCATTTATGTCTAAAATATTAGAAAAAGTGGTGTCCGCTCAACTGGGCTCTTTCTTGCAACAAAATGATATCTATGAAAAGTTTCAGTCTGGATTCAGACCGCATCATAGCACTGAAACTGCGCTCGTTAAAATCACAAATGATTTACTTTTAGCTTCTGACCAAGGCTGTATCTCAATACTAGTTTTACTTGATCTTAGTGCTGCGTTCGATACTATAGATCATACATTACTCTTAGATCGACTACAAAATTATACTGGTGTTCAAGGACAAGCACTAAGCTGGTTCAAATCATACCTATCTGACCGCTACCATTTTGTCTATTTAAATGGAGAAAAATCGATCATAACTCCAGTAAACTATGGAGTGCCGCAGGGATCTGTATTAGGCCCCCTGTTATTTTCAATATATATGATGCCACTTGGAAATATTATAAGGAAACATGGAATTAGTTTCCATTGTTATGCTGATGACACTCAAATATATATTTCATCACGGCCGGATGAAAACGCTACATTTTCCAAATTGACAGAGTGTGTTAAAGATATAAAAGATTGGATGACGCGTAATTTTCTTTTATTAAATCCAGACAAGACAGAGGTAATACTTATCGGTTCAAAAAACCGCCCACAAAACCTCGCACAATACAACTTTAACATCATAGGATGTCCTGTTACTTTATCCTCTACAGTAAAAGACCTGGGTGTTATACTCGATTGCAACCTGTCTTTTGAAAATCATATTTCTTATGTTACAAAAACAGCCTTTTTCCACCTTAGAAACATTGCTAAGCTACGTAATATGCTATCAGTTTCTGATGCAGAAAAGTTAGTTCATGCATTCATGACCTCGAGACTGGATTACTGTAATGCTTTATTAGCTGGTTGTCCTGCATCCTCAATAAACAAGCTACAGTTAGTCCAAAATGCCGCCGCTAGAGTTCTTACGAGATCAAGAAAATATGATCATATAACACCGATTTTATCATCACTGCATTGGTTACCTATAAAGTTCCGTATTAATTACAAGGTATTGCTACTGACTTATAAAGCCCTAAACGGCTTAGCTCCAGTCTATTTAACGGATCTTCTATCGCCCTATAATCCATCGCGCTCTTTGAGATCACTAAATTCAAGGCTTTTGGTCATACCTAGGATATCCAGAACCACCAAAGGAGGGAGAGCATTTTCACATTTGGCTCCAAAACTCTGGAATAGTCTTCCTGATACTGTTCGTTGCTCAGACTCGCTCTCCCAGTTTAAAACTAGATTAAAGTCGCATCTCTTCAGCCAGGCATTCATATAATCCTACAGTTCAAACTACAATCCGGCCTCTATCCAATGCCAGAGGAGAACTGGCCCCCGACTGAGCCTGGGTTCTCCCAAGGTTTTTTTTTTCTCCATTAAGGCACCTGATGGAGTTTTAGGACACCATTAGGTCACTTGATGGAGTTTTTCGGTTCCTTGCCACTGTTGCCTTTGGCTTGCTCAGTTGGGGATATTTTGGGGATATTTAATTTAATTTTATCAATCAATAAATTCCTCTTGAAACAAACTTTGTTGTATTATTTTAATTTAATACTGTGAAGCTGCTTTGATGCAATCTGTATTGTGAAAAGCGCTATACAAATAAACTTGACTTGACTTGACACACACTCACACTCACACTCACACACACTCATGTAGTGTTTTCATTTTTTATGGGGACTTTCCATAGACATAATGATTTTTATACTGTACAAACTGTATATTCTATTCCCTTACACTAACCCTACCCCTAAACCTACCCATCACAGAAAACTTTCTGCAATTTCACATTTTCGAAAAAACATCACTTTTTTGATTTATAAGACGTTTTCCTCATGGGGACCAAAAAATGTCCCCACACGAACAAGGATTTCGGATATTGCCATCCTTGTGGGGACATTTTGTCCCCACAACGTGATGATTACCAACTCACACACACACACACACACACACACACACACACTCACTCACACACAAGCCCCTTTCACACAGCGCTTTGAACCCGGGAAATTGCCGGCAAATTGCCAGAGCGCCTTCTGTGTGAACGCAAACTCGACCCGGGATTTATGCCGGGATTGATGCCGGGTCGGGACCTAGTAACATTGCCGTGTTCAGTCCCGGAACGCGCGCTGTGTGAACAAAAGCCGTAATAATGCCGTGTCGTAGTGATGACGCTGAAGCCGGGCTCGTTCTCCAGCTGTGAAACGGTACGTAAAGCGCAATTTTATGATCGAATCAGAGAAAAAAATGCACAAGCGTGGAGAGAGAGAGAGAGAGAGAGAGATCGCAACTCATAAGCAAACTTAAGACACTGCGGAGACATTACAAGTCACATCGATGTCACGTGTCTTTACGGCATTTTTACGGGTTGTGTGTGAACGCACTCTCTGATTCCGGGAAATCACTGGCAGTGTGAATGAACCAAAATCAAACGAACCCGGGTCAAATCCCGGGTCACTTTATCCGTGTATTTTCCGGAATCTCTGTGTGAAAGGGGCTACAGACTCATGAAAGGCAGCGAGCAGCAGACACCACATGACCTCTGCTGTGACACACTGTGGGAAGCGTGTTTGAGTGTATCAGAGCAGATCAAAGGCCAAACACACACACACACACACACACACACACACACAGTGAGTTAGCGGTACGTGTTCAGTGTGATTTCCTCACTGATGTTCATGAACCTCCAGACCTCACTGCATATTTAGTACTAATTAACTTCATTACTGTGGGTTTACTGTCATCATCTCAAACATTTTCATGGAAACATAAGTGTGTTTGAGAACTGATGATCTGAGAGTGGAAACTGAAGATCATCACAGCTGCACTTCTCACAATCTGTCAGTTTCACCCAAGTTATTCACCCATTAATCTGCAGAATATATGTGTGTTATCATCCCCTGACAAATGACTCAACAAAATGTAAAAGTATAACCTTACTATAAGTAACATAATTTCTGTATATTGAATATAAAAATATACATTTGTGTTTGAGTCACCCATTTTCTTGTGCATTTATTGTATTTTTTCCAATAAAATTATTACCTGCACTATATATATATACAGTATATACAGGGTGGGCCATTTATATGGATACACCGCAACAACATGGGAATGGCTGGTGACACCAAAGTCCCGTTTGTGGCACACCAGTACATGTGAGGGGGCAAACTCCTCAAGATGGGTGGTGACCATGACATATACTAATGTGCCACAAACAGGACCTCAATATCACCAACCACTCCCATGCCACCACGGTGTATCCATATAAATGGCCCACCCTGTATATTGAACTGGGAAAGTGGGGAGCCAGTGATATCTCGAGAGTCCATCAGCATTGCTGATGTTTGACCATGAAGAGGAAGTCTTGAAGAGCCAGGAACATCTGGTGACTCTAGCATTGCTGCCCTTTGCCCTTGCCATCCACTGCAGAGGGGCCAACGGCCGAGAGGCCCCTCAACGGCGCAACTTATGGCCAGGTCCTCTTTCTCGACGGCTGCATGACGTGTTTCGGCCGGAAGAACACCACAGACACAGTGTAGTCACCATGGGAAAATCTCAGATTAAAACTGGGAGCTGTGAAAAATATGATACACCGGTGTTTTGCCAGATGAGAAGTTTATCTATGTTTCACTTTTTACTCTTTTAATTCCTGTTTTAATTTTCCTTGCTTTTATTTTGTGATTATTTTAATTCCTTTCTGTGTAAACACTTTGAATTACCATAGTGTATGAAATGTGCTATATAAAAAACTTGTCTTGTCTTGCCTTGATGATCGTTACCGGACGTTCTTCTCCTTGCAGCATTTGGGACAGAACATCTCCGAGGCCTGTGTCAGAGGCATCCATTTGAAGGACGAATGGCAGGGAGTAATCTGGGACATGTAGCGCTGGCGCCGAGGTCAGCGCTGTCTGTGGTCTTCGGAAGGCTCTCTCAGCTGCAGCGTCCTACTGCACTTTATCTGGCTGGCCCTTCTTCTTCTTGTCCAGGTCTGTAAAGGGGCAAGCCAGGGAAGAGAATCCCAGAATAAAACATCTATAATACCCAGCTAACCCTAGGAAGGCACGTACCTGTTACTTTGTAGAGGGCCGGGGATTCTCCCTGATGGCCTTTACTTTCCCTCTTGCGTTTCAATCAGTCCCCTTCCAATGCAATAACCCAGGTACCGTGCCTCTGAAAGCCCCAGATGACATTTTTGAGGGTTAGCCATTAGTCGGTCAGCCTTTGGAAGGTCACTGGTGCCCCATGCATGCCGCTAGGTAAGACCCGGTAATGCCAATGCCCTGACAGAGTACTGAAGGCGGTCTTCTCTTTTGCCGAAGTGGAGAAGTGTACTTGCCAGTAACCTTTCGTCAAGTCCAGCGTGGAGATATACAGGGCCGTACCGAGGCGTTCAATGAGTTCATCCACCCGAGGCATGGGGTAGCTATCAAACTATCGGGCTGGACCATGGGCTGGAGGAAGGCTCGATGACTCCTAAGCAGAGCATATTTTCCACTTCCTCCTCAATGGCTTGTCGATTCTGCAATTCGGGAAGGCCGCTGCCGAACTGTGACACCATGGGGGGTTCAGATGTCATGTGACAGGAGGAGAATACATCATGGATCTGGGCTTCCAGTTCTTTCTGGTTTGGGTCGAGCTGTGGATTCAGGTCTACAGCAGGATCAACTTTGTCTGCCGTCAAGGCACTGCAGTGACGGCGTGCACATGCATATTATGTGTTTAGTCTATAGGTATGAGCATTTGAATGTATATCTGCGCAGGCGCGTATTCTTTCTTTACAAATTGACATCAGCAAATTACTTGTCCGGCCTGCAAAAAAAAAAAAATAATTTGTTTCCGTGTATCCATGTGAAATGGTGGTCCGTGTATCCATTCAATATGGTGGTCCTTGACCAGAGGCATTATCCATTCAATTCTCTCTCTCATCTCTCAAATACGCTCAACCACCGTATGGTGGGGGGAAGGTTGTTGCTCCCAGGCCTCCTTGGCAAAGTCTAGCAACCCGCAGAGTTGTCGTCCAAACAGCAACTCGAATGGGGTAAAGCCGGTGGAAGCTTGGGGCACTTCTCGTATCCCAAAGAGCGCAGGGGGGATCATTCGGTCCCAGTCGCGCCCATCCTCAGGTCTGATTAAAGCGTTCCACTAGGCCATCTGTCTCTGAGGTGCGGAGATGTTTCAATTGCAACAACTTACACAGACCGGCCATGACCCGGGAAGCAAAGGGGGTGCCCTGGTCCGTCAGAATTTCAAATGGAATCCTCACTCGGCTGCAAAGGGTAAACAACTCCTGGGCGATGGCCACAGGATAGCGAGTGGCATAATCCACCAGGACCAAAATGTATTCGTAGCCCTGTGCAGACTTTGGCAGCGCCCCACGATGTCCATCCTAATGCGTGAAAACGGGTAGGGGCAGGTCTCTGAGGAGCAGTTCGTTGGCATACTGCACAGTAGTGATGTTACATATGACACTGAGGGCCCTATCTTGCACCCAGCACAATTGACTTTGTATACCGACGCATGTATCATTCCTATTTTGCACCCGCGCACAGCAGACTTTTCCCTCCACAGACGCATGTCGGTAAATTAGGGAATGAACTTGCGCTCCCAGGGGCGGTTCAGTGAAAAGAGGAGGCGCATACACTTTGATTCTCTCATCTACACAGAAGAAGCAGTTTTCATTTTTGCAAATCATACATTATTACAAGGAAAAATATTACCACACGAGGGAAATCATTGTTGTGTCCATGAAGATGTGAAAGAATAGGCATAAATCTAGCTTACACATTTACCCAAATTATTATACGCCTGTTTACAGTTTTTTACGATTGCTATGACAGATTTTTCTATACTTTTAACAATTTTCCAAAACTCTTAACACAGTTAGCACTACATCCGTCTGTGTAAGCTATACTATTAACACATTTCTTGTTTCTTTAACACAAAATGCATGCAATTAACACAAATTTAAAATGCTTAAACTTCTTTTACACACAAGCTCAAACAAGAAAAAAACAATGGATTTTTACTGCCAAATTTACCAATGCTTTAACACTGTATGCCAGAACAGATAACACCATGTTCTAAACCTAACCTTACAGGCTAAAGTCAAGGTAAACAGCTGTTTATATTGTGAATTGAAACACAAATATATCCCCTGTATTTTATTCTATTCTTACTGAGAAACAGCTGATTGAATTATGCAAATAATTAGAAGATGACTCTTTTTTTTTTCTTCTTGTGCTTTTTCTGTTCGTATATTTTGTATTTTCACATTATTCCATTGCTAGTGAGAAACAGCTGATTGAAGTTATGCAAATATGGGACAATGTGGCATTCCACCATTCCCGTCTAGTCACAGCCTGGTTTGACGCCCATCAGAGGATGATGTCCATTTTCCTTGCCCCTTACTTCCCTTTCCTCATCCCCATTGAGGAGTTTTCTCAGCCTGGAGATGAAAGGTTTTTGACCATAGTCCACAGGACCAAATGTCCCTCCTGTATACAAAAGATGCTGCATACCAAGACATCACAGTTGAACACTGCCAGGGGTGGATAAGGCATGTTACTGTAAACGATTCTTCCCAAGATGCCTTGCCAGGGAAGATATCAGGTGTGATGTGGATGAGAACATGTGGACAAATGCAGAAGACCGGGCAGATTAGAAGATGGCCTTTTCTGTTTGTATATTTTGTATTTTCACATACAGTAATACTGTAAATGGCAGCTATATTGCATATTTTTGTTATCTTGCAGAAATGTCCTGTCGCAAATAAAGCCGTTACTGCAGCAATTCTGTGTCTGTCTTCTTTTTTTTCATAAACCATACATTCTATAAAGCTACTCTAAGAAGGGTCATTTATTTTGTTGTATTGAATTTCTGCTGCAAAAAACAACAACAACAAAATGCATGCATTTACATTACAAACAAAACAAAAATGTAGAGAGACTTCAAAAAAATAAATAAACTGCAGTGCAAAACACAATCTATGATCAATACAATATACTGTCTGTTGTATAAGGGCAGACCTGACACATAAAATAATGCAGTTTCTGTAATTTCAGCTGATGATAGTGTTTTTTTTGTCATTGTGTTATGATTGACTAAATGTTCCTGTTGGAAGAGAACATGTGTTAGTGTTTTGAATAATTATTTGATTTTGAAACATGTTTGCAGTGTTTTGTTAGACATAGTGTATTGTGTTAGTGTATTATTGTATTTTGAAAATTAGTTTTGGAGTTTAGTTTACAATGTGTGATTTTGAGCATGAAATTAACCGTTTTGCCAATTGTGTGTTTTAGGTGTGTTGGTGCGTTAAGAGTTTAGGAAACTTGTTAAATGTATTGAAAAAACTGTCATAGCGATTGTAAAAAACTGTAACCGAAGCTAATTTGGGTGTGTTTCTCCATCCCCAATGTCACTTCTCTGTGTTTTACGACCCTGACGAGAACGTCGCTCTCCTCGGCTGTGAACTGCTCCTGGCGTGCGTCTGGCAAATCCGCCGTTATAATAGCATATGCCATGGAACAAGCGCACCTGCTCTTAAAGGGAATGTGAGATGACGCTCTGATTGGTTTATTTCACGTTACGCCCAAACCACACCTATGAATAATGAAGCTACTTCAGACCAACACATTTTAGATTAGCGTCGGGCGCAA
>NC_138723.1:32286852-32296852 GCF_965113295.1 Leuciscus leuciscus | reverse complement strand
CCAGCTGTGGGTTAAGGTTCTGTCCAATAGCAGCCCAGCAGTGGGTTAAGGTTCTGTCTAATAGCGACCCAGCAGTGGGTTAAGGTTCTGTCCAATAGCAGCCCAGCAGTGGGTTAAGGTTCTGTCCAATAGCAGCCCAGCAGTGGGTTAAGGTTCTGTCCAATAGCAGCCCAGCAGTGGGTTAAGGTTCTGTCCAATAGCAGCCCAGCAGTGGGTTAAGGTTCTGTCCAATAGCAGCCCAGCAGTGGGTTAAGGTTCTGTCCAATAGCAGCCCAGCTGTGGGTTAAGGTTCTGTCCAATAGCAGCCCAGCAGTGGGTTAAGGTTCTGTCCAATAGCAGCCCAGCAGTGGGTTAAGGTTCTGTCCAATAGCAGCCCAGCAGTGGGTTAAGGTTCTGTCCAATAGCGACCCAGCAGTGGGTTAAGGTTCTGTCCAATAGCAGCCCAGCAGTGGGTTAAGGTTCTGTCCAATAGCAGCCCAGCAGTGGGTTAAGGTTCTGTCCAATAGCGACCCAGCAGTGGGTTAAGGTTCTGTCCAATAGCGACCCAGCAGTGGGTTAAGGTTCTGTTCAATAGCGACCCAGCAGTGGGTTAAGGTTCTGTCCAATAGCAGCCCAGCAGTGGGTTAAGGTTCTGTCCAATAGCAGCCCAGCAGTGGGTTAAGGTTCTGTCCAATAGCAGCCCAGCAGTGGGTTAAGGTTCTGTCCAATAGCAGCCCAGCAGTGGGTTAAGATTCTGTCCAATAGCAGCCCAGCAGTGGGTTAAGGTTCTGTCCAATAGCAGCCCAGCAGTGGGTTAAGGTTCTGTCCAATAGCGACCCAGCAGTGGGTTAAGGTTCTGTCTAATAGCGACCCAGCAGTGGGTTAAGGTTCTGTCCAATAGCAGCCCAGCAGTGGGTTAAGGTTCTGTCCAATGGCGACCCAGCAGTGGGTTAAGGTTCTGTCCAATAGCAGCCCAGCAGTGGGTTAAGGTTCTGTCCAATAGCGACCCAGCAGTGGGTTAAGGTTCTGTCCAATAGCGACCCAGCAGTGGGTTAAGGTTCTGTCTAATAGCGACCCAGCAGTGGGTTAAGGTTCTGTCCAATAGCGACCCAGCAGTGGGTTAAGGTTCTGTCTAATAGCGACCCAGCAGTGGGTTAAGGTTCTGTCCAATAGCAGCCCAGCAGTGGGTTAAGGTTCTGTCCAATAGCGACCCAGCAGTGGGTTAAGGTTCTGTCCAATAGCGGCCCAGCAGTGGGTTAAGGTTCTGTCCAATAGCAGCCCAGCAGTGGGTTAAGGTTCTGTCTAATAGCGACCCAGCAGTGGGTTAAGGTTCTGTCCAATAGCAGCCAAGCAGTGGGTTAAGGTTCTGTCCAATAGCAGCCCAGCAGTGGGTTAAGGTTCTGTCCAATAGCAGCCCAGCAGTGGGTTAAGGTTCTGTCCAATAGCAGCCCAGCAGTGGGTTAAGGTTCTGTCCAATAGCAGCCCAGCAGTGGGTTAAGGTTCTGTCCAATAGCAGCCCAGCAGTGGGTTAAGGTTCTGTCCAATAGCAGCCCAGCAGTGGGTTAAGGTTCTGTCCAATAGCAGCCCAGCAGTGGGTTAAGGTTCTGTCTAATAGCGACCCAGCAGTGGGTTAAGGTTCTGTCCAATAGCAGCCAAGCAGTGGGTTAAGGTTCTGTCCAATAGCAGCCCAGCAGTGGGTTAAGGTTCTGTCCAATAGCAGCCCAGCTGTGGGTTAAGGTTCTGTCCAATAGCAGCCCAGCAGTGGGTTAAGGTTCTGTCCAATAGCAGCCCAGCAGTGGGTTAAGGTTCTGTCCAATAGCAGCCCAGCAGTGGGTTAAGGTTCTGTCCAATAGCGACCCAGCAGTGGGTTAAGGTTCTGTCCAATAGCAGCCCAGCAGTGGGTTAAGGTTCTGTCCAATAGCAGCCCAGCAGTGGGTTAAGGTTCTGTCCAATAGCGACCCAGCAGTGGGTTAAGGTTCTGTCCAATAGCGACCCAGCAGTGGGTTAAGGTTCTGTTCAATAGCGACCCAGCAGTGGGTTAAGGTTCTGTCCAATAGCAGCCCAGCAGTGGGTTAAGGTTCTGTCCAATAGCAGCCCAGCAGTGGGTTAAGGTTCTGTCCAATAGCGGCCCAGCAGTGGGTTAAGGTTCTGTCCAATAGCAGCCCAGCAGTGGGTTAAGGTTCTGTCCAATAGCAGCCCAGCAGTGGGTTAAGGTTCTGTCCAATAGCAGCCCAGCAGTGGGTTAAGGTTCTGTCCAATAGCGGCCCAGCAGTGGGTTAAGGTTCTGTCCAATAGCAGCCCAGCAGTGGGTTAAGGTTGGGTTAGGAGTGTAAAGTGAAGTTTTTAGAGTGTAAGAATACGGTTCTGAGGATCATATTCCTCATGATCATACGAGTCAAACATGAGCCGTTCAGTGAGTCACTGAATCAGTGAGTCGAGAACCGCTGCGATCATCAAACGAATCAGTCAGTGCGGTTTATGAACTGAATCAACTGGTTCATCAAACAATCTTTGTTTATAAAATCTAGAGAACAGTAGTAAAGAGCAAGATATACATTACTATTCAAACGCTTGGGGTTGTAAGATTTTTAAAGCGTCTCTTCTGCTCACCAACGCTGCGTTTATTTGATCAAAAATACAGTAGAAACAGTGAAATATTATTCCAGTGTAAATCAGCTGTTCTCTGTGTGAATGTCAATGATGAAAATGTTGTCTGTGGAAAACGTCATACAGTGTGTCCTGACATTAGTAGTTTGTCCCTTCTGTGTCCCCTGGATAATGACAGCATGAATAGATGTCCTCCAGGGGCCCGGGGCCACACCTGTATCAGAGTCACTCAGCCGGTCATCCTCAGAAACACAGGAACATTAATCACGGGAACATTAATCACGGGAACATTCCTGTGGTCAAGAGTAACTCACTAACTCTACGGTTAATGTGTGACCACACACTGCCATCAAACCAACATGAGCTCCTGAAGCTCAGCGAATAAACACACTTTACAGACATGCACAATCCTTCCAGGAAAACCAGCCAAAAATCCTGATGACTCATGATGCACTCAGAGCCTGAACCAATCAGAGCGCAGCAGGGATGACCTCACAGCCCAGAAGATTCCTTCGGGATTTTCAATTGATGAGTGAAATAACTGTGGTAAACATAACGTGATGATACTTTGACGTTTAATTCTACAACGTAAACTGCACATATTCACACCACAAACTGTTATTTATTAACATAAGTTTTCAAACAAATAAACAGCTCGTCTACAGTACAGGAGCTCAGAGCCGAGGCTGAGGGAGGTGTGTGTGTGTGTGTGTGTGTGTGTGTGTGTGTGTGTGTGTGTGTGTGTGTGTGTGTGTGGCTCATCTACAGTACAGGAGCTCAGAGACGAGGCTGAGGGAGTAGTGTGTGTGTGTGTGTGTGTGTGTGTGTGTGTGTGTGTGGCTCATCTACAGTACAGGAGCTCAGAGACGAGGCTGAGGGAGAAGTGTGTGTGTGTGTGTGTGTGTGTGTGTGTGTGTGTGTGTGTGTGTGTGTGTGTGGCTCGTCTACTGTATACAGGAGCTCAGAGACGAGGCTGAGGGAGTAGTGTGTGTGTGTGTGTGTGTGTGTGTGTGTGTGTGTGTGTGTGTGTGTGTGTGTGTGTGTGTGTGTGGCTCGTCTACTGTATACAGGAGCTCAGAGACGAGGCTGAGGGAGTAGTGTGTGTGTTTCAGCTGTATTGAGCGCCACCTGCTGGAAACAGACGGAACTGCAGCGCGGATCATCAAGACATCTTTGATATTTAGGTTACTATTTTATTTACTTTGATGAGTTATGATTTGAGATATCGGTGAATATGACTAGTCGTCAAAGATATCTGCACATTATTCTGAAGAAATTCATTAACTACGGTGATGGGCAGTCATGCAACAGTCTCACTAGTGGAGATTACTTAATACATATTTATAGATCAGATCACATTTAAATTTTGCTCCGGAAATATCAATAATAAAATTCAAGAGTTGAAGGTTCCTTCATGTGTCACATACATGTGATGTAGTTATGACGTGAATAACAGGAAAGGAGAAAATGTCAATAGAATATAAAGAATTCATCATTTGAATAAGAATGATATCTAGTGCTAAATCAATTATAAATACATTTAATTACAGCTTTTACTAGTCAAATCTCATTTGTAGACGTAAAAGTAGTATAAAGTATATGACTAGTCAGATATCTCATATATACTTAAAGTCAATGATGAGGAGTCAAATCTGCAGAATATACTGTAACATTAATTTTGACTAGTTAAAACCATAGGCAGTAAAAGAAATTAAATTAAGAAGTTAAAACAGTCAGTGGCAGGAAATGCTAAACCGGGTCACCAAAGGTCAAGGCAAGGTCACGTGACGTCATCAGTCGAACACGCACACTAATAAGATTTTGAAACAAAACAAACCACTTTTATGATTTATTTTCACACAGAATCTGTTGCTCCATCGATGTTCAAGTGTGTATATGTTTCTGCAATCACGCGAGAACAGTGACACGCACATTCCACTGAAGGTAAGCTTATATGAAGAGTTATTTCTCAATGTTCTCTGAACGTTCAACATGTCCAGTTTATTAAATGTTTTGAAAACGTGTTTTCCGAGGTTATACATTACATTACATCCTTCAAACATGGAACATTACCTGTGAAGGTTCTCTGAACGTCCTGAAACAAGGAGTAACATTTAAAAACATGTAATGAACTAAATAGTTTCATGAAATAAATGTATCAGACTGTAAATATAGCAGATCTGTAGGTGTATTGCAAGCATATAAACATCAAATACTGGCACATTTCTGTTACTCTGAAGATATTAAGTCTTGTTTATGAAAAATGCATCAAAATTAAGTGAGTCTGAGTTTAAAACAAGAACTAATATCTGCTAATGGAAGCAGACAAATAACCTTAAATCAAAGGGAAAATAAGATGTTTCTTACCTCACTTACATATGTGTTGTTGTTTTAAGCTCAAACTCACTTTTTCAGAAAACAAGACTTAATATTGTCAGTCCTCTTGCTTCTCCAGTATCTTGATTGATTAAGAATGTCAGATGTGTGTGCTGTGAAACGAGAAGCACTGAGGAAGAGTGTGATGTTTGCAGTGCTGACTGTACGAGTGTGATGGTGTGTATCAGATCTTTCTGTGTGTTTGGACTCATAACAGTAATATATGAGACAGAAGGAGGCGTTCCTGAGAACCGGCTCGACTAGTCTGACTGTAAGGACTCTCATTAACTGTCCTCAACATCACGGAGACGCAGAGTCACACAAACACCAGAACAGCAGAAGAACGGAGACATTCGACCGGCTCAGATTACAGGTGAGAAACCAGCAGAAACTCTCTGGATCTGACAGATTAAAGGCGGTTATGCAGTTATGAATCTCCTCGTTTATATACGGTTTATGAATGTGTGTTTGTGAACTTGAGCCGCTCTGTTAATTTACAACTCTGAGGAACTGTTGATTAACTCAGGAGAACAGCAGAGAGAGAGTTTACCCGCAGTCTGAAGTCTGAAGAAGCTAATAATGAGTTAAAGATTGTCATTAACCGACTGTGATGAAGAGGACCTGAAGGAGAACTGTGACTGAATGATATTAACGCTGTCTGGATTCTCCACTTCTGTCTCCCGATGGAGTTCAGGATCACGTGGGTTTAAAGACACGTAAGATCGGCTGTATTATAAGTGTCCACTAGTCTCTCCTTCCCCACAGATTAAACATTATCAAAATGATTCCAGTTCACATGGATTCGCGGAAACGACTAATAATTCTGCATTATGCTGCCAGACAAGTAATGTAGTGATGTCACTTTGTAAAGAAGGACTATCCGCCTGCACATATATATATATATCAAACACACATATCTATAGACTAAACACTTGATACGCATGTGCACGCCGTCACCGCTTCACAGATTCACGTTTTTGAAGTTTACACGGAGATGATAACGTTTTTCAAGATTTTTCAAAACTTGTGCCTTGGATCCTGTTTCAGGGTGTGTGTTCTCGAGCTCCAAACACTGTTATCGTGTAGATGAACAGCCAGAACACATTAAACGTTTCTGTTAGAACGGTGTTGTGTTAGCGGTCACTAAGTTAATAACTAATAACTAACTAATAATAACTAAACTAATCTCTGCAACGGAATTGAATCAATCAAAACTAACTTTATCTGGACAATAACTTTATTCTAGATCTGCTGTAAAGCCTAAACAATCTCTGTTACTGTAATCTCCTATTATCACTGTAAAGCTGCAGTGAAACATCTATATTGTTAAAGCACTGTATAAATGAAGGAGACTTGACTATTATTGATTTGACTGAATCAGATGAATTTATCTGTATAATGACTGTCCTTTAGAGCTGCTTTACAGCAGTTTGTCTCATATTGATGAAGTTTCATCATCGGCAACGTTTACATGCAACCAAATAATCCGTTAGTAATGAGACTGACGGCTCAATCGCCCTGAAAATCCTTCATGTCAACACTTTAATCGATCCGACTGAGCTCGATCCCACTGACACGGCAATCAGATTGAAAGGGGTTTATTCCTTTTCTAATGCGATCCAGAGAACATGTGAACACTTGATCGACTGAAGCTGAAAGGACTGCGCATGTGCAATGATGTAGAAATATCGTAATGACGTAGAAATAGCGCAATGATGTAGAAATAGAGTAATGATGTAGAAATAGCGTAATGACGTAGAAATAGAGTAATGACGTAGAAATAGCGTAATGATGTAGAAATAGAGTAATGATGTAGAAATAGCGTAATGACGTAGAAATAGAGTAATGACGTAGAAATAGCGTAATGACGTAGAAATAGAGTAATGACGTAGAAATAGCGTAATGATGTGGAAATAGCATAATGATGTAGAAATATCGTAATGATGTAGAAATAGCGTAATGACAGAAATAGCGTAATGACAGAAATAGAGTAATGACGTAGAAATAGAGTAATGACGTAGAAATAGCGTAATGACGTAGAAATAGAGTAATGACGTAGAAATAGCGTAATGATGTGGAAATAGCATAATGATGTAGAAATATCGTAATGATGTAGAAATAGCGTAATGACAGAAATAGCGTAATGACGTAGAAATAGAGTAATGACGTAGAAATAGCGTAATGATGTAGAAATATCGTAATGATGTAGAAATAGCGTAATGACGTAGAAATATCGTAATGACATAGAAATAGCGTAATGACGTAGAAATATCGTAATGACTTAGAAATATCGTAATGACGTAGAAATAGCGTAATGACGTAGAAATAGCGTAATGATGTGTAAATAGCATAATGATGTAGAAATATCGTAATGATGTAGAAATAGCGTAATGACAGAAATAGCGTAATGACGTAGAAATAGAGTAATGACGTAGAAATAGCGTAATGATGTAGAAATATCGTAATGATGTAGAAATAGCGTAATGACATAGAAATATCGTAATGACATAGAAATAGCGTAATGACGTAGAAATATCGTAATGACGTAGAAATAGCGTAATGACGTAGAAATAGCGTAATGACGTAGAAATAGAGTAATGATGTAGAAATAGAGTAATGATGTAGAAATAGCGTAATGATGTAGAAATATCGTAATGATGTAGAAATAGCGTAATGACGTAGAAATAGAGTAATGATGTAGAAATATCGTAATGATGTAGAAATAGCGTAATGATGTCGAAATATCGTAATGACGTAGAAATAGCGTAATGACGTAGAAATAGCGTAATGACGTAGAAATAGAGTAATGATGTAGAAATAGCATAATGATGTAGAAATAGCGTAATGATGTAGAAATAGCGTAATGATGTAGAAATAGCGTAATGACGTAGAAATAGCGTAATGACGTAGAAATAGAGTAATGGCGTAGAAATAGCGTAATGACGTAGAAATAGAGTAATGATGTAGAAATAGCGTAATGACGTAGAAATAGAGTAATGACGTAGAAATAGCGTAATGACGTAGAAATAGTGTAATGACGTAGAAATAGAGTAATGGCGTAGAAATAGCGTAATGGCGTAGAAATAGAGTAATGATGTAGAAATAGCGTAATGACGTAGAAATAGAGTAATGATGTAGAAATAGAGTAATGATGTAGAAATAGAGTAATGACGTAGAAATAGAGTAATGATGTAGAAATAGCGTAATGATGTAGAAATAGCATAATGACGTAGAAATAGAGTAATGATGTAGAAATAGCGTAATGGCGTAGAAATAGAGTAATGATGTAGAAATAGCGTAATGATGTAGAAATAGCGTAATGATGTAGAAATAGAGCAATGATGTAGAAATAGCGTAATGGCGTAGAAATAGCGTAATGACGTAGAAATAGAGTAATGATGTAGAAATAGCGTAATGACGTAGAAATAGAGTAATGACGTAGAAATAGCGTAATGACGTAGAAATAGAGTAATGATGTAGAAATAGAGTAATGATGTAGAAATAGCGTAATGACGTAGAAATAGCGTAATGACGTAGAAATAGAGTAATGATGTAGAAATAGAGTAATGATGTAGAAATAGAGTAATGATGTAGAAATAGCGTAATGACGTAGAAATAGAGTAATGACGTAGAAATAGAGTAATGACGTAGAAATAGAGTAATGATGTAGAAATAGAGTAATGATGTAGAAATAGCGTAATGATGTAGAAATAGAGTAATGATGTAGAAATAGCGTAATGATGTAGAAATAGCGTAATGACGTAGAAATAGAGTAATGATGTAGAAATAGAGTAATGATGTAGAAATAGCGTAATGACGTAGAAATAGAGTAATGATGTAGAAATAGAGTAATGATGTAGAAATAGCGTAATGATGTAGAAATATCGTAATGATGTAGAAATAGCGTAATGACATTTGACGCGCTGAACGAGTGTCTCGTCCTCCTATAATCCTCCTTTCTCTACGTCAATGGCCTAGGACCTCAATACATTGCAGATATGCTCACTGAATATAAACCCAACAGATCACTCAGATCATTAGGATCATATCAGCTAGAAATACCAAGGGTTCACTCTAAGCATGGTGAGTCTGCTTTTAGCTATTATGCTGGAACCAGCTTCCAGAAGAGATCAGATGTGCTCCTACAGTGGTCACATTCAAATCCAGACTCAAAACACTTCTGTTTAGCTATGCATTTACTGAATGAGCACTGTGCCGCTGTTCGTCCGACTGTACTGTATTGTATTTCATTAGATTTTTCTAAACTGTTTTAATTATTCTTGTTTCTTTTTATTATTTTAATTTCTTCTATGTAAAGCACTTTGAATTGCCATTGTGTATGAAATGTGCTATATAAATAAACTTGCCTTGCCTTGCCTTGCCTCTGCGTGTGTGAAGTGGAGCAGGACAACGGCCCACCAGTGCTGGCTTCAGACGCTCATCCACACACGACTGGTTATGGGCACTTTATTTAGTTTATATAAACACTACGTTCGGATTCATTAATCGGAATGAACTCAGTCCGATTGAAACAAAAGCTGTGCATGTAAACGTCGCCATTGATTCTGTTATTCTCCTGTTTATCCCTGTGGAGCTGCTGGAGTTAGCCCGTGTTTTCTCCTCCTCAGGACAGAAGCTCAGGATGACGGAGAGCGTGCGGCGCCTGGTGTCCAAAGACGGCCACAGTAACGTGAAGATCGATAACGTGGAGGGAATGATCAAGCTGTTCCTGCACGACATCTGGACCACGGTGGTGGACATCAAATGGCGTTACAAGATCACTCTCTTCGCCTCCACCTTCGTCATGACGTGGTTCGTGTTCGGCGTCGTGTTCTACCTCATCGGCCTGAGCCACGGCGACTTCGACTCGGACCCGTCCTCCAATCACACACCGTGCGTGATGAACGTGGACTCGCTAACCGGCGCGTACCTGTTCTCCCTGGAGACCCAAAGCACCATCGGCTACGGCTTCCGGCACGTGTCCGAGGAATGTCCTCTCGCGATCCTGACGCTAGTGCTACAGCTAGTGCTAACAGGG
>NC_138723.1:32271852-32276852 GCF_965113295.1 Leuciscus leuciscus | reverse complement strand
CAGAGTCTCGTCCCGTTGAGACCACCCTTCCAGAGTCTCCTCCCGTCGAGACCACCCTTCCAGAGTCTCGTTCCGTCGAGACCGCCCTTCCAGAGTCTCGTTCCATCGAGACCACCCTTCCAGAGTCTCCTCCTGTCGAGACCACCCTTCCAGAGTCTCGTTCCGTCGAGACCGCCCTTCCAGAGTCTCGTTCCATCGAGACCACCCTTCCAGAGTCTCCTCCTGTCGAGACAACCCTTCCAGAGTCTCGTTCCGTCGAGACCACCCTTCTAGAGTCTCATCCTGTCGAGACAACCCTTCCAGAGTCTCGTTCCGTCGAGACCGCCCTTCCAGAGTCTCCTCCCGTGGAGACCACCCTTCCATAGTCTCCTCCCGTGGAGACCACCCTTCCAGAGCCTCATTCCATCGAGACCGCCCTTCCAGAGTCTCGTTCCATCGAGACCACCCTTCCAGAGCCTTCTCCCATGGAGACCACCATTCCAGAGTCTCGTTCCGTCGAGACCACCCTTCCAGAGCCTCCTCCCGTGGAGACCACCCTTCCAGAGTCTTGTCCCGTCGAGACCACCCTTCCAGAGTCTCGTTCCGTCGAGACCACCCTTCCAGTCTCGTCCCGTGGAGACCACCCTTCCAGAGTCTCGTCCCGTCGAGACCACCCTTCCAGAGTCTCGTCCCGTGGAGACCAGCCTTCCAGTCTCGTCCCGTAGAGACCACCCTTCCAGAGCCTCCTCCCGTGGAGACCACCCTTCCAGAGTCTCGTCCCGTCGAGACCACCCTTCCAGAGCCTCGTCCCGTAGAGACCACCCTTCCAGAGCCTCGTCCCGTCGAGACCACCCTTCCAGTCTCGTCCCGTAGAGACCACCCTTCCAGAGTCTCGTTCCGTCGAGACCACCCTTCCAGTCTCGTCCCGTAGAGACCACCCTTCCAGAGTCTCGTTCCGTCGAGACCGCCCTTCCAGAGTCTCCTCCCGCGGAGACCGCCCTACCAGAGTCTCCTCCCGTGGAGACCACCCTTCCAGAGCCTTCTCCCGTGGAGACCACCCTTCCAGAGTCTCGTTCCGTCAAGACCACCCTTCCAGTCTCATCCCATAGAGACCACCCATACTGTAACAGATGCAAGACCTGATCCTGATCACCCTGTAGGGTTTATTCTGAGATAACAACCGGCTGGATGTACATTATGCCTTACATAAATAAGTATAAATGAGGCTATAATTCATTATAAGCATGGTCTTCATAGAAAGTGTAACCAACATTTCTTTAGACTTTATTTAAAATATAATTCAGTTTAAAATTGTATGTTTTAAAAATCTAAATTTTACTTAAAATTTAAATGATAATATATACATTTTCTGACTTTCGGGGGGAAAGATGACCTGGAAGGGTGTGATGAGATTCACACAGGTAAAATCTGATGTATTAATGCATGTTAATGAGTCGTGTGAAAGTGAGGTCAGAGGTCAGTGGAGTGAATGAGGTCAGAGGTAAGCAGAGTGAATGAGGTCAGAGGTCAGTAATGAAGAGCTTATGAAGCGTCATGATGAGCAGCTGATGCATGCACACAGAGAGAGAGAGAGAGAGAGAGAGAGAGAGAGAGAGAGAGAGAGACAGACGGGCGAGAGACACTCACTCTCTCTGAGGTAGTGCAGGTGAAATAGCAGGATCTCGGCCGTGTAGCTGCCGGTCAGACACATACACACACACACACACACACACACACACACACACACACAGAGAGAGAGAGACAGGCGAGAGACACTCACTCTCTCTGAGGTAGTGCAGGTGAGACAGCAGGATCTCGGCTGTGTAGCTGCTGGTCAGTCGCTGGACGTCGTCTTTGCTCATCTTGCAGAGCTGCTTCCCATCGACGCTGTGGAACAGAGACACGTCCACCTCTGGCAGTCCGAACTCCTTCACGGCCCACTCCAGCCACTGACACACGTGATCCGCTGACCACAGACTGGGATCTGTCACACACAGGAGCACAGGTCAATCACACACACACACACACACACTCCAGCCACTGACACACGTGATCCGCTGACCACAGACTGGGATCTGTCACACACAGGAGCACAGGTCAATCACACACACACACACACACACTCCAGCCACTGACACACGTGATCCGCTGACCACAGACTGTGATCTGTCACACACAGGAGCACAGGTCAATCACACACACACACACACACACACACACACACACACACACACACACACACACACTCCAGCCACTGACACACGTGATCCGCTGACCACAGACTGTGATCTGTCACACACAGGAGCACAGGTCAATCACACACACACACACACACACACACACACACACACACACACACACACACACACACACACACACACACACACACACACACACACACACACACACACACACTCCAGCCACTGACACACTCTGATTCAGTTGATCTGATTCACTTCAACATTCAATTGAAATAGAATAGTTCTGCCCTCATATTTAAATGGGGTCATGAACTGAGAATTACAATTTTCCTGACCTTTTGACAGTTAAGACAGTCCTTCCAGAAAAATGCGGAGTTTTTTTGTGATTGTTGCGGGCAAAAATCCTTGATTATGTGGCACATTTTCTTAAAAAATGCGATCGAATATGCGGGATATTTATGCAATTTTATGCGATGAAATGATTGCAAAAATTGCGGGAACTTGCAAAAACTGCGGTTTGATGAAAAAGAGGGAAAAAAGTGATTCCCCCAACACCCTGTTCTCACTAGTCAAGTCAAGTCAAGTATATTTGTATAGCGCTTTTCACAATACAGATTGTATCAAAGCAGCTTCACTGTATTAAATTAAAATAATACAACAAAGTTTGTTTCAAAAGGAATTTATTGATTGTTAAAATTAAATTAAATATCCCCAAAATATCCCCAACTGAGCAAGCCAAAGGCAACAGTGGCAAGGAACCGAAAAACTCCATCAAGTGACCTAATGGTGTCCTAAAACTCCATCAGGTGACCTAATGGAGAAAAAAAAACCTTGGGCTACTACCTTAATGTAAAGAGTCATTTCTTATTACTTCCTATGATATAATACATCACAGAAAGTGCTGGGAATATTTAAGTTCTCATCTAGTTTTATTTCAGACCTTAATAAACACATGGCTCAAACTTACAAAACATTGATGAGTCAAACAAGTTCTGTAGCTTTACAAAAGGAATATGCTACAACTTCTGTAAAAATGAATAAATGAAAGAAATATAAAAATTAGAGGTGGGCATAGATTAATTTTTTTAATCTAGATTAATCTAGATTAATTTTGAAATTAATCTAGATTAATCTAGATTAAAATGGCTCATTTGAATTCTGCCGAAGGCATTCAGAATATGTGTGCTACCCAAATAATGACTATAAAAGTAAGTCTTTGAGAACGGGTTTCTCAAGCCAGGTGGCGCATTAGACCAGGGGCTCATCTCCTGTTTCCAAAATGCATCATAAACTGCTTGAGAAAGCTGTTCTACTCATAGACTGTAAAAGGTTACTACTGTACTGTTACCGTCCGTAGGCAACATTAGGTAGGCCAATGTTATTATCAACTACTATAGGCTATCAATTAGGGATGGGCGATATGGCCTAAAATCTATATTGTGATATACATTGCAGCCTCTTGCGATAACGATTTACAGTATATTATAATAAAACCATTTCAGAACAGAATACACAGACCCATGCTAAACAACTGCTAAATGTTTTTGTTTTTAAAGGGTGTATGTAGTTTTGAGAACATATATTGTGCAAAACTGTAAGTACACAACATCATTTTGCAGATAAATAAAATTTAAGTACACTAGCTGCAGAGACTTAAGTAGGTCTAATGTTTATTATGGCTTGGAGCTTATGAAACCCCAAATTTAAAATTAGAATATTGTCTAACTGATGTCTTTTCAGTTAAAAAGAAACACAACAACGATTCTTAAAATCGAGATGATGTGCTACACCACTAAGCAAGGCTGGATTAGTACCCCCAGGGGCCCCTGGGCACTGAAGCTCATGGGCCCCCTCCCCTACCTGACAACCACACCCTCCAAAGGAACACACACCAGGTGTGGGATTTAACATGCCAATCACTATTGATCAAAAGCTGAATGACTAGTTCACAAGACAATGATACGAAATACATTTTTCTGAAAAGTATGGCTGCACGATTTGGGGAAAATGTCATATTGTGATTATTGAGGTCAATATTGCGATATGCGATTGCGATATAGTAAACAAATGGTTTCATGAGTTAACTTGCTTATTTCTCAAGTAAAATGCACACACAGATTAGTGATAATGCTGAAATTTGTAGCCCATTTCTCAACTCAAACTAGAAACAACAACTAAATGCACTGTGTTTTCAAATTAAAATAAATTCAATATTGTTATTTGTCTCAATAATACAAGAGTTAAAAATAAATGTCATATTTACCTGTGCCTGTCAAACAGGTAGACCTAGGACATACCGAAATTGTCAAACTGCACTGCATAAATTATAAATTAAATATAGACTAATCCTTATTATAGCAAAAAAAAAAAAAAAAAAACTTTAGTCAACAGCAGTGAGTCATTTTCTCTGTTCTTTTTGTTCTTTGATTAACTTTACTGACAGAAAGCTTTATTGGCTGCTGTCTCTTTAAGACCAGCTGACGGAGACGCGGCTCTCGCACGCGCCTCATTCTTTCACAACTCTTGACGTTCATCATAAGACAGCTCTTATGTTATGAAGATACTCGACAAAACGGACATTTTGGCATAATTGTGTGTGTTATTGTAAGTTCAAGCACGAAAGATAACTGTATTCTGGCGTGCTGTCTGTGCGCACGATACTGGCGCGCGCGCGTCTTTGGTATTCAGTGATATCATGTTTCGTTTTGAATTTGAGGTGGTAGAACGGATTAGCTGCTAGTCGTGTGTTAACTTACCGAACTGTTACCCCACACACTCTGTATATAGTTTGCTGCTGCTCGTCTGACGGCTTAAACCCGA
>NC_138723.1:32252835-32271652 GCF_965113295.1 Leuciscus leuciscus | reverse complement strand
GTTCCAAACGCTTCCACTAGAGGAAACTCGTCTCATTCATTTACAATACGTCAGTGGTTCTCAAAGTGTGGTACGCAGGCTCTGTCTAGTTGTATCAGAGGAATCACTGAATTTTGCACGTAAGATCAAACCGGTGTGATCTTTTACTGTCTATTTTGTGATCAGTCTTGGCTGGTCCCTGGAGCGTACGATACGATTACACCGGTGTAGAACGGCCAGTGCATCACGTGATCAACTGCTAAATTTAAATTGTGCTTTCGCAGTTGGCTGGCGCTGAGCCAGAGACGGACGCGCGCCACTCAGGCGCTGTCAAATATCACAATTATTCAGTGTTTTTAACCACATAATGTTTATTTTAGGTTTCAGACATTTAAATTCACATAAGTACTAAAAAAACAATACATTTACAATTTGTAAAATACACACTGATTTCTATGGAAGCGGAAATTATAATAATTACCATTATAATTAGACGACACGTTTTACACATTGTGTAAGTAACTTTAAAGTTAACTCTATTCTTCTCCCAGTTCACCGGCCACTTACTTTCATGTATTTCGGGAGAAGTGGATGAATTCACGTGCTGTAAATCCAACAGAACCGATTCTCTGAACAGTGGCAAAAACTAACGTAACACGGCGCATATAGCTCAACTAACGTGATCGTTTTAAAGGTGTTTAAACAACATAACACTTCCACTTGCATATATTTGTCAATCGGAATATCAAATATTTCATGCCATAGCTAACAAATTTGTAAATATTTTGAATAAAAAAATGAAATAAAAGCAGATAATTAGTCATTCAGCGCTGCGGTGTGTCACGTGACAAGCAATGACGCGTCACCATGGAAACAGTAAAGTGATCAGTTCTAAATAATGATCGCCTTGAAAAACTCACAGGGGTCATCCAAAATATTTTAAATTTACGTTTAAAAGGGTTAAATATGAATACACAGCCTGTTTTTTTATTATTAATATTTTAAGGACAGTAGGCTACAGTTTTTATTTCACTTTTAGTTTTTTATTAACCTGTATGTATGCAGCACAGTACATTGTTAATGTTCAAACGGTGTTTTTACAATGTTTAAAGTGGCTGACAATAATAAATATTCTTATTAGAAATTACTGTAAGCTGCCTCATTTTTGAGCTGTGCATAACTGTATATGGAAGTAGAATAATGTCAAATGTTTTTGAAATAAAAAGCCTGTTGAATTGCACAACTTGAAAAAAAATAGGCATTGCATTAACCATGCTTGCATTTTAATGCATTGTATTTTTAGTGCTTACATTTTTATGGGCTGAAATTCAACATGGTTGAATATTTAAGCTGTGAATATTTCAATTAAAACATTTCAAACAGCTTTTCATTATTAAAAATTCAATAATCCATATTCACCTTTCATATTTCACTTCCAAAATATTCAAACTGTTTAAAAATACAACCAATAATATTCAACAGGCAATTTTCGGTCCATTTTATTTCGCTTTGCAAATTCGCTTCCACAAATTCAGTGGTTCAAATTCGACAGTAAATTCAACATTGACGTCCAGGAACTGCAGGAAAAGCAGTAGATTGCCGAGCATACTCTCCATCTGCTGTTAGTCGACCTCACCATCAGATGGTGCAAAAGCGCGTGTTGAAGACCAGCAACAGTTAGAACAAGTCATTCATTCATAAAACTCATTTACAGCAATGTAAGTGTATTTGTGATTATTATGACGGCTGTTTTATGTTAAATTCAGTGTCTTCACGGTTACTTTTCCTGTGTAACCTACATGCATCTTTCTCTACCGTGAATGAGATTATAATGTTATTCCCCGATGCGGATATACAGATCCAATGTAACATTTTTGAGGTTGACATATATTTCTCTTGGTTGTTTAGTTGCCTTAACTTTATATTGTGGCGATGTGCTGCATGCAGGCTATTAGGGTTTCCCTCAATACTTCAGGATTCCCCTGCTGGACATACAACGCTTAACGTAGCTTAATGGACTACAGTGATGTAAAAGACCAAACTCGCAGGCAAGCAGATGGACTCAGAATAACGCGCAAAGCTTAATGCTGAGCGTTTCCCAGTGATAGACTGGCATACAGATGGCTTGATGTTGGACATTCGCACATTTAGGGACCGTCTCTAAAGTGTGTACGACTTTGGTACACACGTTTCTAACTCCGATAGCATTTGAATAGAACGACTTACAGTCATAAAACCAACTGTAAAGTGTTCATTTAGTGTCAGGCATAATGCGCACCCTTTGGATTTTTGATATTTATTCAAATAAATTTAAGTTTGCTATTGAAGTTAGAAACGTGTATGCCAATGTTGTATGCAACTTTAGAGACGGTCCCTAAATGTGCGAATATCCAATGTCAAGCCAATTTTTACATTTAGTCATTTAGCAGAAGCTTTTATCCAAAGCGATTTACAGTTAAACTAACAATAGGAGGACAATATGCAAGTGCTGTGACAGTTTAAGCTAATGCAATACACGTATGCATACTATATGTGTTGGTTTTATGCCAGTATATCACGAAACGCTCAGCATGAAACTTTGCGCGTTAAGTTCATATTCTGAGTCCATCTTCTTGCCTGTAGCCTATATAATAGCCTACAGCCTACTTCCCTAATAAGGTGCAAGATTGGTCTTTCATATCACTGTATCAACGGAAGGGAAATCCTTGAGTATGAGGTATTGAGGGAAACCGATTATAATCCTGTTCATGGTAGAGAAAGCTGATGACATGTAGAATACACAGGGAAAGTAACAATGAAGTTATTGAATGAAACATAAACACAGCTTTTGTGTGTTTATCATCTTTTCCGCATATACTGACACAGATAATCATTTTCATTTTATGAATGAATGTCTTCGTCAACAACAAGCGCTTTTGCACCATCTGATGGTGAGGTAGACTAACAGCAGATGGAGGGTATGCTCGGCAATCTACTGCTTTTCCTGCAGTTCCTGGACGTCAATGTTGAATTTACTGTCGAATTTGAACCACTGAATTTGTGGAAGCGAATTTGCAAAGCGAAATAAAATGGACCGAAAATTGCCTGTTGAATATTATTGGTTGTATTTTTAAACAGTTTGAATATTTTGGAAGTGAAATATGAAAGGTGAATATGGATTATTGAATTTTTAATAATGAAGAGGTGTTTGAAATGTTTTTAATTGAAATATTCACAGCTTAAATATTCAACCATGTTGAATTTCAGCCCATAAAAATGTAAGCACTAAAAATACAATGCATTAAAATGCAAGCATGGTTAATGCAATGCCTATTTTTTTTCAAGTAGTGCAATTCAACAGGCTTTTTATTTCAAAAACATTTGACATTATTCTACTTCCATAACTGTAGCTGAATAGGCCTACTACGCTACTGTATTTTCATATTGGTCATTATGGTGGTACTTGGAGAGCCAAATATTTTCTGAGGTGGTACTTGGTGTAAAAAGTTTGAGAACCACTGCAATACGTCATTTCTGACCGCGAGGAGCTCAAGTGTGACTATTGTTTTCAGGACCATTTAACCTGTTCCAATCATGACCATGATTTGTTTGTGTGTTCACATACTAAGTGCCAAAACCTTTACCAAGTTTCGTACCATTCTGATCAAGTAAAAAAAAAAATCTTTTTAACCCCTTCCTCATCACCCCCAATTTTGGCAAGTGCTGCATACATGAAATGCCCAAAATAAAAAGGTTACTGCTCATAAGTAATTCTGAATAGAAACATAACACACATACATTTAGAAAGCCAACCATTGAGAGTTTATAGTTCAAGACTCAAAATTAACCAGACTGTTATTAATATTGAGATATATAAGCTCAAACATATTTTGAACTAAAATAATCCAGGATCACCAGTGATCCCTGACAGGTAAGGGGTAGAAAAAAGTAGAAAAAAATTTTGGTCAAAAATTACCAAAGAGCAATTGCGAGTTATAAAGTCCAATTCTAAGGAAAAAAAGACGGACTTTTTTTTCCAGAATTTCCTGTTTACAATTCTGTTTATATTGCGAGATATAAACATGCAATTCTGAGAAAAAACTCGCAATTGACCTTTCGCCGGCCCCTCCCCCAAAACGGCCATTGTCCAATCACACATCATAGCAACCGTTACTATGTGAGCATGTCCGACAAACATTCTCCAAGCAAGATGGTGAAGCCCACGGCGTTTGTAAATATGTGGAATAAGGGCTGCCTCCGACAAAAAAATTATTTTCTAGTCGACTATAGTTATTCATTTAAGCCATTAGGGGACAAATCGCCCCTTTATATTAATTGAATTACTTAAATAGGCTATATAGCCTACAGGATAATGAGCGTTTATGTAATATAGCCGCACTCAAGCGCACGATCGCACGCATAAAGCTTGCCACAAAGAACCGGTAAAAGTAATTTGGGGTCAGTAAGATTTTTTAAGAAATTAAGAAAAGTAACAGGCAAGGATGCATTCAATTGATCAAAAGTGACAGTATAGACATTTATAACGTTAGAAAAGCTTTCTATTTCAGAAAACTCTGAAACTTTCTATTCATCAAAGAATCCTGAAAAAAAGAAAAAAAAAAGAAAAGTTTTCTACATTGATAACAATCAGAAATATTTATTGAGCAGTAAATCAGCGTATTATTCCCTCAGGTAGGTTGCACGTTTTCTTGCGTGGATGTTGGAATCAATAATCACGTTGTTTGCATTCGCCTAAACTGATTTGCCGAAATCAAAATGCTGACATTGAAAGTCCCGCTCGGAGCGGTAAATCAAACAATGATTTGTCCCGAAATAATGATATATTATATATCATTATTATTGATAGGATGATAACAGGTGTCGTGATCAGCACTGCTGCTGTCTCAGTCAGTGGTTAGATCAGCTTTGCAGTCAAAAAAACAGGACAAGGGAGATATAAATTATGCATTATTAATTATGACAAATAAATTATGCCCAAAATACGGGACATTTGGCAACTCTAAAGTTAGTTTTTTTCCCTTCCCCAAGAACAAAGCACAAAACGTTAGCAGGGCTGAACTGGAACAAAAAAAAAAAAAAAAAAATTTGCTAACTTGTAGTCCATTATAACATCTACAAAGACAGCCTTCATGCTTTCAATATGGAACTAGGCAAAGCTAGACAGACTTTCTTCTCAAATATTATAAACAGTAATTTAAACAACACACGCACTCTTTTTGCTACTGTAGAGAGACTGACAAACCCCCCAAGCCAGATTCCCAGTGAAATGCTCTCAGACAGCAAGTGCAGTGAGTTTGCTTCTTTCTTCTCTGACAAAATCAATAATATCAGAAAGGTGATCAGCACATCCTTGAGTTGCGCTGGGGTCAGACAGATCAAACCACCTGAGAAAGTAGTTACTATGTCTGATTTCAAAGAAATTGATGGCAAAATTTTGGAAGAAACCGTACAGCACCTTAAAACATCAACCTGCGCTCTTGACACACTTCCCACATCTTTTTTCAAAAGTGTGTTAAACAGTTTAGAAGCAGATCTTCTAGAAGTGGTAAATTCTTCACTTCTCTCTGGGAGTTTTCCAAACTCCCTAAAAACTGCAGTTGTCAAGCCCCTCCTGAAAAAGAGCAATCTGGATAAGACCATATTAAGCAACTATAGACCGATCTCGAATCTTCCTTTCATAGGTAAGATCATTGAAAAAGTTGTCTTCAATCAGCTGAACAAATTCTTATGCTCGAATGGATACTTTGATAATTTTCAATCTGGTTTCCGACCGCACCACAGCACAGAGACAGCGCTCATAAAGATAATAAACGATATTCGCTTAAATACTGACTCAGGCAAATTATCAGTGCTGGTACTACTCGACCTCAGTGCTGCATTTGACACTGTCGATCACAACATACTTCTGGACAGGCTGGAAAACTGGGTGGGGCTTTCTGGGATAGTCCTAAAATGGTTCAGGTCATACTTAGATGGGAGAGGTTATTATGTGAGTATAGGAGACCATAAGTCTGAGTGGACATCCATGACATGCGGAGTCCCTCAAGGCTCAATTCTTGCGCCACTCCTGTTCAACCTGTATATGCTCCCAATGAGCCAAATAATGAGAAATAACCAAATTGCTTACCACAGCTATGCAGACGACACACAGCTCTACTTAGCCCTATCGCCCAACGATTACAGCCCCATTGACTCCCTGTGCCAATGCATTGATGAAGTCAACAGTTGGATGTGTCAAAACTTTCTTCAGTTAAACAAAGACAAAACTGAAGTCATTGCGTTTGGAAACAAAGATGAAGTTCTCAAGGTGAACGCATACCTTCACTCTAGGGGTCAAACAACCAAAAATCAAGTCAGGAATCTTGGAGTGACACTAGAGTCAGAGCTTAGTTTCAGTAGTCATGTCAAAGCAATAACTAAATCAGCATACTATCATCTGAAAAATATTGCAAGAATTAGATGCTTTGTTTCCAGACAAGACTTAGAGAAACTTGTGCATGCTTTCATCACCAGCAGGGTGGATTATTGTAATGGTCTCCTCACTGGCCTTCCCAAAAAGACCATCAGACAGTTGCAGCTCATACAGAACGCTGCCGCCAGGATTCTGAGCAGAACCAGAAAATATGAACATATCACACCAGTCCTCAGGTCTTTACACTGGCTCCCAGTTAAACTTAGGATTGATTTTAAAGTATTATTACTGGTATATAAATCATTCAATGGCCTAGGACCTCAATACATTGCAGATATGCTCACTGAATATAAACCCAACAGATCACTCAGATCATTAGGATCATATCAGCTTGAAATACCAAGGGTTCACTCTAAGCATGGCGAGTCTGCTTTTAGCTATTATGCCAGCCGCAGCTGGAACCAGCTTCCAGAGGAGATCAGATGTGCTCCTACTGTAGTCACATTCAAATCCAGACTCAAAACACATCTGTTTAACTATGCATTTACTGAATGAGCACTGTGCCAATGTTCGTCCGACTGTTTGTACTGTATTTTATTTTTTATTTTTCTAAACTGTTTTAATTATTCTTATTTCTTTTTATTATTTTAATTTCTTCTATGTAAAGCACTTTGAATTGCCATTGTGTATGAAATGTGCTATATAAATAAACTTGCCTTGCCTTGCCTTGCCTTGCTAATAAAAATGAGCAAAATATAGCTAACAGCTCAGATAACTGCGATTGTCTGCAACAAATCGGAGAAAATCAAGACAGAAGAAGAGGTCTACGATGCCTACAGATGCTGGTTCATCAAACTTCCAAGATACAAGTGTGTTTATGTCGATTGCGTGGGTATTAGAGATTTTTCTGCGGTTGTCATGGGGTTTCTCAGATTTCGCTTGAGACCAGTAAGCATTAGCCTCGATAGTAGTCGTGTCTCCTTCATTGTGTATTTTTATATTTTGAGTATATCCCTCCACTGCATACTGTAACCCCTTTTGCCTCGATCTGGAGGATATCGCGGAGGTATTGCTCCAAAAAGGTCACTGACACGCACGGGTATACCTCTTCCCCGTCATGGCAATCTGTCGCGCTGGTCGTGTTTGACCATTTGTTTGTCGGACGTAGCAACAGTAACTAAGGGGGGCAGGGCTCGGCGAAAGGCTAATTGCAACTTTAGATCTCACAATTCTGACTTTATAACTCGCAATTGCAACTTTAGATCTCACAATTCTGACTTTATAACTCGCAATTGCAACTTTAGATCTCACAATTCTGACTTTATAACTCGCAATTGCAACTTTAGATCTCACAATTCTGACTTTATAACTCGCAATTGCAACTTTAGATCTCACAATTCTGACTTTATAACACGCAATTGCAACTTTAGATCTCACAATTCTGACTTTATAACACGCAATTGCAACTTTAGATCTCACAATTCTGACTTTATAACTCGCAATTGCAACTTTAGATCTCACAATTCTGACTTTATAACACGCAATTGCAACTTTAGATCTCACAATTCTGACTTTATAACACGCAATTGCAACTTTAGATCTCACAATTCTGACTTTATAACACGCAATTGCAACTTTAGAGCTCACAATTCTGACTTTATAACTCGCAATTGCAACTTTAGATCTCACAATTCTGACTATAACACGCAATTGCAACTTTAGAGCTCACAATTCTGACTTTATAACTCGCAATTGCAACTTTAGATCTCACAATTCTGACTTTATAACTCGCAATTGCAACTTTAGATCTCACAATTCTGACTTTATAACTCGCAATTGCAACTTTAGAGCTCACAATTCTGACTTTATAACTCGCAATTGCAACTTTAGATCTCACAATTCTGACTTTATAACACGCAATTGCAACTTTAGATCTCACAATTCTGACTTTATAACTCGCAATTGCAACTTTAGATCTCACAATTCTGACTTTATAACTCGCAATTGCAACTTTAGAGCTCACAATTCTGACTTTATAACACGCAATTGCAACTTTAGATCTCACAATTCTGACTTTATAACTCGCAATTGCAACTTTAGAGCTCACAATTCTGACTTTATAACACGCAATTGCAACTTTAGATCTCACAATTCTGACTTTATAACTCGCAATTGCAACTTTAGATCTCACAATTCTGACTTTATAACTCGCAATTGCAACTTTAGATCTCACAATTCTGACTTTATAACACGCAATTGCAACTTTAGAGCTCACAATTCTGACTTTATAACTCGCAATTGCAACTTTAGATCTCACAATTCTGACTTTATAACTCGCAATTGCAACTTTAGATCTCACAATTCTGACTTTATAACTCGCAATTGCAACTTTAGAGCTCACAATTCTGACTTTATAACTCGCAATTGCAACTTTAGATCTCACAATTCTGACTTTATAACACGCAATTGCAACTTTAGATCTCACAATTCTGACTTTATAACTCGCAATTGCAACTTTAGATCTCACAATTCTGACTTTATAACTCGCAATTGCAACTTTAGAGCTCACAATTCTGACTTTATAACACGCAATTGCAACTTTAGATCTCACAATTCTGACTTTATAACTCGCAATTGCAACTTTAGAGCTCACAATTCTGACTTTATAACACGCAATTGCAACTTTAGATCTCACAATTCTGACTTTATAACTCGCAATTGCAACTTTAGATCTCACAATTCTGACTTTATAACACGCAATTGCAACTTTAGATCTCACAATTCTGACTTTATAACACGCAATTGCAACTTTAGATCTCACAATTCTGACTTTATAACACGCAATTGCAACTTTAGATCTCACAATTCTGACTTTATAACACGCAATTGCAACTTTAGAGCTCACAATTCTGACTTTATAACACGCAATTGCAACTTTAGATCTCACAATTCTGACTTTATAACTCGCAATTGCAACTTTAGATCTCACAATTCTGACTATAACTCGCAATTGCAACTTTAGAGCTCACAATTCTGACTTTATAACACGCAATTGCAACTTTAGATCTCACAATTCTGACTTTATAACACGCAATTGCAACTTTAGAGCTCACAATTCTGACTTTATAACACGCAATTGCAACTTTAGATCTCACAATTCTGACTTTATAACACGCAATTGCAACTTTAGATCTCACAATTCTGACTTTATAACTCGCAATTGCAACTTTAGATCTCACAATTCTGACTTTATAACTCACAATTGCAACTTTAGAGCTCACAATTCTGACTTTATAACTCGCAATTGCAACTTTAGAGCTCACAATTCTGACTTTATAACTCGCAATTGCAACTTTAGATCTCACAATTCTGACTTTATAACACGCAATTGCAACTTTAGATCTCACAATTCTGACTTTATAACACGCAATTGCAACTTTAGATCTCACAATTCTGACTTTATAACTCGCAATTGCAACTTTAGATCTCACAATTCTGACTTTATAACTCACAATTGCAACTTTAGAGCTCACAATTCTGACTTTATAACTCGCAATTGCAACTTTAGATCTCACAATTCTGACTTTATAACTCGCAATTGCAACATTAGAGCTCACAATTCTGAGATAAAAAGTCACAATTACCTTTTTCATTTTTCATTCTGTGGCGGAAACAAGCTTTCATAGACGAACGCCACAATACGTAAGAATAGATCTGTCGCTACTTCCACTTGTCTTGAGTTTAAAATGGAAAATGCAGAATTTGGGTAAAAATAAATAAACAAAATAAGCAGCTATATACTGGGTCCCAGTCCACTTTGACCCCAGAGATGGAGAACCAGACACACATGACGAGGTTCACGGCCTGTAAAACACACACGCGCTCCGCTCTAAAATTAGTTTTCACTGCCTATAACAGCAGATTTACTGGCTGCTTTAATTTGCAGTCTGCAGGCCGTCACACAACACAACACAACAGGACAGGACGAACACACACACTCACGTGAACACACACATGCTTTCAATCAGGCAGTGCTGTGTCGGTTTACCGCTTCATTCCTCTCCGCGCGCCTGAAGCTCATTCCTGCTTTATCCGGGAGCTGTTCGCATTCACATGTGTCAGGGTGTGTTCCACTAAACACAAACTACACAACAACAACCACACACAACCAGAGAGAATGATCTTCTGCATCGTTCACTCACATCATGTCTACAGAAGCCAAGCTGTATTTCTATAATGCGTTATTCAACACAGATTGTCAACACAGCAAACAAAAATACGTTATTTCTTAATGTTCTCTGAACGTTCAAAACGTCCCGTTTTTTTATATTTTTAACGTTCTCTCTATTTAATAAATGTCCAAAACATTTCAGAAGAAAACATTCCATGAATGAATGATGTATAAATAATGTTTTTTTGTGCAAATGTTTTAAGACCAGAGAACTTTGAATGAACGTTCTTTCACCAGATGAACGTTTGGCATTCACTGTAATAAACAGGAAAATAACAAATTCCAAATTCAGTTTCAGCTCTACAGAAGACAATACTGTCATGATTCAGATCAGTTCAGGTTTTGTTCTCATATGATTCAGTCAAATCGATAATATTACTGAATATTAAGTATATAAATAATGGAATAAAAAAATATTCACACAATGAATGTTTTTAAAACAACTTTGGACCCCATTGACTTTCATTATACGGACCAAAAACACTTTTTCTAAATATCTTCTTTTGTGTTCCACAAAAACAAGCAAGTCATACAGGTTTGAAACGACACGAGTAAATGACGAGTCAAGAAACACACTTCTGCAAGAAACCAAGATGTTCTGCATGTGCACTAGAAACTCCCTAGAAGAGACTCAAACTGATACGCAATCTTATACGCGTATATTAAGTATAATAGTATATGATGTGCAAGTCTTTCAGTCTAACCACTTCAAAATGTCACATTTAATTCAGTGTGTTACTTGCTGTTTCTTTCAGATTATTTGTGAAATTTACAAGCAATTTCTGAGTGCAAGAAAATCCTGCAACAGAATGTTTTCAACATCATTACATAAAGCGTCATTCATGCTGCAGTGAAAACAAATAAAATAACTATAAAAACTGGTGGTTTTGCAATACCAATACATAGATATAATAAAATGAAAAACAACTGGGAAAAAGGTCAAACAAGCAACTTTGCAATTCTCAGCCCACTTGAGACAGACTGACCCTATTTTATTCTATTACGTGCGGCTCCTAGTTTTTGTGTCTTACAGGAAGAAGTGAGGTTCTGTCAGACGTGACGCTCGTACACAATCACGGCTCTATGAGAGAAAGTTGCAAACAAAAGCACGATCAGTGATTCATTCGCAAACGGTGTGAAGCCAAAAACTGCAGCCGGCAAATCAATCTCTGTGCAAGAGAATTATTCATATCACAAGGAGAAAATATGGAGAGGAAATAGATCAAATATTTTATTTCAGCATCCTCCCTGTTTCAGATTAGCCTGATTTACAGAGAGAGAGAGAGAGAGAGAGAGAATCTGCAGATCAACGACTCATAAATCACACAGAATCAGCCACATCACCAACCAACCCATCCGGCTCATTCCAGAGGCCATACATGACCCTGCAACTCATCTATCCTCTAAACCACACTCATATAAACCTCTGCTCACTGAAACACTCTCAATAATGTTCATGTTAAATATTATATTATTTCAAATAATGCTTCTGCAGTGGAGGAGACTCATATGTACACTTGACAGATGCATTATAAATGAGAAATATTGAGATGAAATTCAGAACAAATGCACTGCATTCACATGATCATCAAAACTAGGGATGTACGATATACACTACCGTTCACAAGTTTGGGGTCAGTAAGAATTTTTAATGTTTTTAAAAGAAGTGTCTTCTGCTCACCAAGGCTGCATTTATTTGATAAAAAAAAACAATAAAATTAAAAAAACGTAATATTGTGAAATATTATGACAATTTAAAATGACTGTTTTCTATTTTAAAATATTTTAAACTGTAATTTATTCCTGTTATCAAAGCTGAATTTTCAGCATCATTACTCCAGTCTTCAGTGTCACATGATCCTTCAGAAATCACTCTAATATGAGGATTTGATGATCAAGAAATATTCATTATTATTATCAGTGTTGAAAACAGTTGTACAATTTTTTTTCAAAATTCTTTGATGAATAGAAAGTTCAAAAGAACAGCATTTATTTAAAATATAATATTTTCAAACATTATAAATGTCTTTACTGTAACTTTTGATCAGTTTAACTCATCCTTGATGAATTAAAGTATTGATTTATTTTATTTCTTTCCCCCAAAAATAAAATTAAAATTCTTACTGACCCCAAACTTTTGAACGGAAGTGTTTAATGTTACAAAAGCTTTAGATTTCAGATAAATGCTGTTCTTCTGAACTTTCTATTCATCAAAGCATCACGAAATAAAAATGTAAAAAACTGTTTTCAACATTGATGATAATCATAAATGTTTCTTGATCATCAAATCATCATATTAGAGTGATTTCTGAAGGATCATGTGACACTGAAGACTGGAGTAATGATGCTGAAAATTCAGCTTTGATCACAGGAATAAATTACACTTTACTAGATATTCACATAGAAAACAGCTGATTTACACTGGAATAATATTTCACAATATTACTGTTTTTGTTTGTATTTTTAATCAAATAAATGCAGCCTTGGTGAGCAGAAGAGACTTCTTTTAAAAACATAAAAAATCGGTCGTGTATATCGGTCATCATATCGGTACCGGCCGACATATGTTCATTATTAATGTAATCGTTATCGGCCCGATAAGAAAATTTGTCCGAAATATTAAAGCTGATAAATAATGTATTAGACTATTTCCTTCAGCTGAGACTCTTCAGATGCGCACTGTTCAACAGCATGGTTTAGAATTGCTTGAAATATGATTGGAATCACTTCAAAAAAGCAAAATACAGTTCAGTGCAGCATAAGCAGCGCAAGTCTGTCATATCAGCTACAGAAAATTATAATGAGAACGTCATAATTGTGTGTTTGAAACATGGCTTTTAATGGTGAAACTTTTGTTTTTGTAATTATAAATTATAAAAAATTATATAAAAATTTGGATTTTGATTTATCAGCCAATATCAGTTATCAGCTTTCAAATATCAAGAATTATCGGTTATCTTCTTTCAAATATCAAGAATTATCGTTTATCGGCTATCGGCTTTCAAATATCAAGAATTATCGGTTATCTTCTATCAAATATCAAGAATTATCGGTTATCGGCTTTCAAATATCAAGAATTATCGGTTATCTTCTATCAAATATCAAGAATTATCGGTTATCGGCTTTCAAATATCAAGAATTATCGGTTATCTTCTTTCAAATATCAAGAATTATCGGTTATCGGCCATCGGCTTTCAAATATCAAGAATTATCGGTTATCGGCTATCGGCTTTCAAATATCAAGAATTATCGGTTATCGGTTATCTTCTTTCAAATATCAAGAATTATCAGTTATCGGCTATCGGCTTTCAAATATCAAGAATTATCGGTTATCTTCTTTCAAATATCAAGAATTATTGGTTATCGGCTATCGGCTTTCAAATATCAAGAATTATCGGTTATCGGCTTTCAAATATCAAGAATTATCGGTTATCGGCTTTCAAATATCAAGAATTATCGGTTATCGGCTTTCAAATATCAAGAATTAGCGGTTATCGGCTATCGGCTTTCAAATATCAAGAATTATTGGCAATCGGCTTTCAAATATCAAGAATTATCGGTTATCGGCTTTCAAATATCAAGAATTATCGGTTATCGGCTTTCAAATATCAAGAATTATCGGTTATCTTCTTTCAAATATCAAGAATTATCGGTTATCGGCTTTCAAATATCAAGAATTATCGGTTATCTTCTTTCAAATATCAAGAATTATCGGTATCGGCTAAAATGTTCAAATCGGTGCATCTCTAATGAGAACTGATCAGTCGTCGCACTCGACCTGCTGAGCTCCAGAAGAGAAGACAGCATTAAACTAACGTACATTACAAAAAATAATACTTCTATTCAGCAAGAACACATTAAATTGATCAAAAGTGACAGTAAAGACATTTATAATGTTAGAAAATAAACGAATGCTGTTCTTTTGATCTTTCTATTCATCAAACCCAGCTGACAGGGAACGTCTGGCAACAAACAAACATTCTTCCAGTAACATTAACAGAACATTTGTTCAAAGTTATCTGGTCTTCAATAATGTTCTCAAAACACTACTTATACATCATTCATGGAGCATTTTATTTCTGAAACATTTCAGTTGGACATTCTTCTGATGGTTTTTAAATGTTACTTGTTTCAGGTCGTTCAGAGAACATTCTAAAGTAACGTTCCATAATGTTTGAAGAATGATACAATGTAACGTTCCCTTAAAGGGCACCTATTTTGCAAAATTCTCTTTTACATGTTGTTTGAACATAAATGTGCGTCGGCAGTGTGTGTAAAGAAGCACCATATAATGATACAAATCTACATACTCCTTTTATTAATCCCCATAAATCATTAGCAGTGTCTCAAAACAAGCCGTTTGCAGATTCTAGCAGTGTGACGTCACATTGTACAGGCCCTGCCCACGACTGCAGACGGACTCTTCCTATTAGAATAGACCCGCCCACGACTGCAGACGGACTCTGCCTATTAGCATAGACCAGAGCCATAGAGAGAGAGAGTTGCGACACTCTTTGATGTCGCCGCTATGGCTGTCACGTGGTTCATGTAAGCCCCAATAGTTCCAAAACGTACGCTGGCTGTCATGTTCTTCTATGGGACAGACAGCAGCGATTGCATTATTGAACGGTAAATATAAAATAAAACACACACCCAAGTACTTTTTCAGCTGTTATTGCATTATTGCATTTTGTTAATGTCAGTTTTGCATTTGGAGATAAGTTTTAGGCTATATTTTTGGAGGGAAAAGCTTAGTGTTCATGTTCGCATGGGTAGTAGCACTGGCTTTAGCGGCTCTAACTTAACTTTTCCATATCATTCATCTGATGATGGACGTCTCATGATATTTATTTTAGCACAACTGGGCTGTATTAGGCTATTGATTCCCGTGATTTTGCTTATAAATTTTGATTCAGCCATTAGCCTACCTTCATGATCACGCAAAGAGGTCTGCCGTGGCGGTCCGTTCAGAATTCGCTTAGAAGCTAGCTCACTTCTTCTGATGAAAGTGGCCACCCCCAGGACCACAACGTGAAACATGATCATGTTAAGACTAAGAATATTATTTTAAGATTAAGGCCATACACATTATCAAAACTATAACAGATTAAAAACGAATTTAAGCATGGCTGATACAAATGAAGGTTTTCAAATAAAATATTTTTTATTAAACAATGACAGACAACAAAAATGTGTGCTTGTGTGTGTGAACAAGAAAAACAAAAACCAGGGGCAGGTGATCCATGAAACAGACAGGACTGGTTATGGCCATAACAATCCTAAAGGTCCAGCATTGTTCTCACAAGCCGCTTCACTCAAGACAATAATAACATAATGAAAAGTTAGTATATCCCAAAAAATTAAATTAAATAAAAGTTGCTATAAAGGTGGTAGCGATTCATTACCGAACTCTTAGTTGACGAAGTCGCGCTAGCTAACTAACGTTAGCTAGCAGGCAGTGCTTGAAAATTGGTTGAAACAACCAACATAAAATATAAATAATTACGCTGTGCATGTACAAATGAAGACCAGTATAAGCATCGCAAAGGGCCTCTGATACAATATAGACAGTTGACAATTCAAAAGAGGTCGATATTTCAGCAACTTACCTCTGGAACAACTCGACGCGCAGCAATGTAAGTGAATGGTGTCCAACGCCCACATGACAGTGTTTGGAACTATTCCGATCTTCATATCCCGGAAGTAGGCGGTTAAAAGCGCCGCCATTATTTACAACGGAGGTCTATGGGAGTGTCGCAACTCTCTCTCTCTATGGCTCTGGCATAGACCCGCCCACGACTGCAGACGGACTCTGCCTATTAGAATAGACCCGCACATGACTGCTGACGGACTCCGCCTATTAGCATAGACCCGCCCACGACTGCAGACGGACTCTGCCTATTAGCATAGACCCGCACATGACTGCTGACGGACTCTGCCTATTAGCATAGACCCGCCCACGACTGCAGACGGACTCTGCCTATTAGAATAGACCCGCACATGACTGCTGACGGACTCCGCCTATTAGAATAGACCCGCCCACGACTGCTGACGGACTCCGCCTATTAGAATAGACCCGCACATGACTGCTGACGGACTCTGCCTATTAGCATAGACCCGCCCACGACTGCAGACGGACTCTGCCTATTAGCATAGACCCGCCCACGACTGCAGACGGACTCTGCCTATTAGCATAGACCCGCACATGACTGCAGACGGACTCTTCCTATTAGAATAGACCCGCCCACGACTGCAGACGGACTCTGCCTATTAGCATAGACCCGCACATGACTGCTGACGGACTCTTCCTATTAGAATAGACCCGCCCACGACTGCAGACGGACTCTGCCTATTAGCATAGACCCGCACATGACTGCTGACGGACTCCGCCTATTAGCATAGACCCGCACATGACTGCTGACGGACTCTGCCTATTAGCATAGACCCGCACATGACTGCTGACGGACTCCGCCTATTAGCATAGACCCGCTCACGACTGCAGACGGACTCCGCCTATTAGCATAG
Source organism: Leuciscus leuciscus (assembly GCF_965113295.1). Taxonomy (NCBI): domain Eukaryota; kingdom Metazoa; phylum Chordata; class Actinopteri; order Cypriniformes; family Leuciscidae; genus Leuciscus; species Leuciscus leuciscus. The sequence goes on along the minus strand of NC_138723.1, from coordinate 32,254,505 downwards.
ACCCGCCCACGACTGCAGACGGACTCCGCCTATTAGCATAGACCCGCTCACGACTGCAGACGGACTCCGCCTATTAGCATAGACCCGCTCACGACTGCAGACGGACTCCGCCTATTAGCATAGACCCGCCCACGACTGCAGACGGACTCTTCCTATTAGAATAGACCCGCCCACGACTGCAGACGGACTCTGCCTATTAGCATAGACCCGCACATGACTGCTGACGGACTCCGCCTATTAGCATAGACCCGCCCACGACTGCAGACGGACTCTGCCTATTAGCATAGACTCGCCCACGACTGCTGACGGACTCTGCCTATTAGCATAGACTCGCCCACGACTGCTGACGGACTCTGCCTATTAGCATAGCTCCGCCCTCAGTGAGCAGTACACCGTCCGCCATGTTTATCTCGACAGAGCTTTTAACAGCAGCATCCAAGTAAGAGATGTAATCTTATTAAAGCTACAAAAGTTATTCAGTCAAGAGCAGTGACTTTTCTTTAAGTTGTTTGATTCGTATTAACAGCATTTATAACAGTAGTTCTGTATATTACGCTGCTGTCACTTTAATACTAAGGGTGTCACGATTTCAATTTTAAATCGAAATCGATCGAAATTAATGCTCAATCTCGATTATCGAATAAAAAAATGGAATCGTCGATGCTGCCACGCCCCATATGTCACGTCAGCTCGGCTTGCCTGTAATAGGTAAAACTCCTTTTCTCGAGAATATTGAAGCCTTTATTTTAAAACGCATTGCAGCTGCACAGCGAGAGCATCATAGCTCGTATGAGCGAGCTGATTGGCTGTGCTGCGTCAACTGCACGAACCTATGGCGAGTAGGAGCGCTTGGCGCCCTGCCAACCTCGAGCGCGCCAATTTGGACGCGGCTGAAGTGTATAAATTCAGAGAAAACTCGCCAAAGGACTTTAGGTTTAAATCGACTGAAGCGAAGTACCTGATATGAGCGAAATAGCACGGCAAGGCAACGCAGTACTTGTTCCCTTATCTCTAAGGGAACCGAGGTTACGCAAGTAACCAAGTACCTTCCCTTACGAGAGCGTTCTCTCGTACTGCGTTGCAAACGCTGTGGGAACCCAATTTAAAACGCTGTGCTATTGGCCTGTGACTGCTCTGAGGAGTCCAGGGAGCCCCGGGACTATAATAGGTAATAGGTTATATTGTTTAAGTTTCCAATTGACTGAAGATATAAGTTATTGTTACATTATGTTGTTAATAAACGTTTTAAATTTGACAATGTAGTGTGTGGTACATTGCGAATAAAGGTCAGATATTATTACATTGCATAAAAGTCTAAAAATGGCATAGCTTGTGCTTTCAAAAAAAAATTTTTTTTTAATCGAGAATCGAATCGAACCGTGACTTTAGAATCGAAAATGTAATCGAATCGAGGATTTGGAGAATCGTGACACCCTTATTTAATACACAGCTCTAATACACACATGCGATTTCTTTCCCTGCTGTTTACATGCACAAACATAACCGACCTGAACTCAGTGTGTTTTTGACATAACCTTAATTTGACAGTTTAAGCACAATAAGACGTTAAAGAGAACTCAGTCTGATACTCACGGGACGCTCGTCTGACATCCAGCTGTGTGTGCGCGTGATTCTGGTGTGTGTGCGCTTTAGACTGATGTGGCTTTAGA
>NC_138723.1:32242835-32250335 GCF_965113295.1 Leuciscus leuciscus | reverse complement strand
TAATATACTTTAAAATGTAATTTATTTTTGTGATGCAAAGCTGAATTTTCATCAGCAAGTACTCCAGTCTTTGGTGTCTTATGATCCTTCAGAAATCATTCTAATATGCTGATTTATGATCAATGTTGGAAACAGTTGTGCTGCTTAATATTTTTTTTATAACCTGAGATACTTTTTTCAGGATTATTTGATGAATAAAAAGTTAAAAAGAACTGTATTTACTTAGAATAGAAATCTTTTGTAACAATATACACTACCGTTCAAAAGTTTGGGAACAATAACTTTTTTTTTTTTTAAAGAAATTAGTACTTTAATTCAACAAGGATGCGTTAAATTGATAAAAGGTGATGGTAACGATTTCTATTGTTAGAAATGTTTTTTTATTTTGAATAAATGCTGTTTTAATGAATAAATGCTGTTAACGTTTTACTCATCAATGAATCCTGAAAAAAGTATTCCAAAAAAATATATTAAACAGCGTAAACTGTTTCCATCATTGATAATAACTGAGTATCAAATCATCATATTAGACTGATTTCTGAAGGATCATAAGACACCAAAGACTGGAGTACTTGCTGATGAAAATTCAGCTTTGCATCACAAAAATAAATTACTTTTTAAAATATATTAAAAAAGAGAACCATTATTTTAAATTGTAATAATATTTCATAATATTACTGTTTTTTGTTTTGTTTTGTTTTGTTTTTTTAACTGCAGGCTTGATGAGCATAAGAGACTTCTTTCAAAAACATTAAAAATAGTAACGTTTCCAAACTTTTGACTGGTACTGTATATATATATATATATATATATATATATATATATATATATATATATATATATATATATATAATTATTATATTATTATAACATTTAAAATTAAATTAAATAAAACATTTTAAATAAAAAAATACTATACATTTTAAATAAAATTAAATAAAATTTAAAAATATATAATAATAAAATATTATAATATATTTTTAATTTGACAATATTATATATATAATGTATGATAACTAATTCCCATCTCAGTTAACAGGGATGTTCTGTCAAAGTTATGAACAAACGATCTTCCAGAAACATTAATGAACGTTCCTTCAGAGTTATCCGGTCTTTAATAATGTTCTCATAATGTCAGCACGAAAATGTTCTTTACATCGTTAATGCGGCGTTTATAGGAGTGTTCGTCTAACGGGCTTTAAATGTTACTTGTTTCAGAACTTGCAGAGAACATTCAAAAGTAACATTCTCAATGTTTAAAGATTGATACAACTGATCAGTCCCTTAATGTTTTCTCTAACATTCACAACTAGTGTTTGATCTGATGTGTGTGTATGTGTGTGTGTGTGTGTGTGTGTGTGTGTGTGTGTGAGAGAGAGAGAGAGAGAGAGAGAGAGAGAGAGAGAGAGTGTGTGTGTGTGTGTGTGTGTGTGTGTGTGTGTGCGTGCGTGCGTGTGTGTGTGTGTGTCTTGTGTCGAGGGTGGAGCTCCTGCACTGTTTTCAATGAAAGCTCAGTTATTTTTGCTCCAGACATGTTTACATTTCTGTGGTCGAGTCTCTAACTTTCCTCTTTCCCTCTTTTTTCTGCTTCTCTCATTTCAGAGTCACAAACTACCAGACATTCCTGCAGTCTGCCAGAAACACTGAGCCATGAGAGAAGAGACACAATATAGGAAGGGGGGGGGGGGGGGGGGGAGAGAGGGGGGGAACAGAGAGAGAGAGAGAGGAGGGAGAGGGGAAGGGGGGGAGGGGCCCTCACTGTAAAAAAAACAAATCTGTTAAATTTACCGTAATAAGCAACATTTGAGGTTTTACAGACATAACTTAAATTTACAGTAAAAAAAACATATTTCATTATCTGAATTATAACTACATTTATCAACATATCGGAGTCATGATTAAAGTACTAATATCTGTTTGATAACAGACTAATCCACCAATCACAGTGATGATGAGAGTCACATGATCAATCTCAGCGCATCACACGCAGATTTACATAAAGAGAGTTTATATCAACATGATGAAGCTGCACAGTCTGATTCACACACACACACACACACACACACACACACACACACACACACACACACACACACACACACACACACACACACACACACACACACACACACACACACACACACACACACACACACACACACACTCTCTCTCTCTCTCACACACACACACACACACACACACACACACTAAACCCCATCATGGTAACACTCATGACATTTAAAAAAAAAAAAAAATACAGATAAACCTTAATTTAACAAAATTACATGTAACATAAACCCTGTGTACATCACAGGTACAGACAGGCCTCAGACGTGGAGCTGATGTCACGCAGGGGATTGTGGGAATGAACATTTACGTTTTTTCACTGTAAATTATTCAATGACTTGTTCTTTTTCACTTCCATAAACTGTATATTTACATTAAATGTCCGGTCAGATCTAAAAGTACGGAAAGTTTCTTGTAAGCGATTAGCATGTTTCCAGCGCAGCGTTTCCAGTGTTTGACCTCTGACCTGTGACCTCTGACCTGTGACCCGTCACACACACCTCTGAGTGCAGGCCTGCAGAGATGATGTCGAAACTCAAATGAACGTAATTCTGGAACTCTTTTGAATATAATCCTCATTCTGGTCTTGTTTTAAAGAAGAGACTTTTAAGTTTATTGTGTATGTGGTTAAAAAAATTCAATAACAAAAAAGTTATAGCTGTTTAAGTTTATTGTAATAAAAAAGTACTGCAATAAAACTTTTATATTTGATTAAAATAATATATAAATAAAAATTTGGTTCACCCTTAAAATTATATGAAATAAAAGCCATAGTTCTAAAGAAGTTGTGTTCCAAATTTGAGACTAATATCTTAAAAATGAGATTTTTATGAGCTGCTATACCAATAAAGGCCACTAGGTGACACCCATGCCCAGTTGATGATTCCTTAGGACACTGGTTACCACCTGACCTCACACCACAACACAGATCGATATCCTGTTCTGTTTTTTTTTTTCAAAACATTGTTTTCAAAAATATATTTAGTTTGGATTATTAGCATAAAAGCTGAAGTTTAAGTCACTGTAAGTGTGTTTACTGCTGTTTCATAACAAAGGTCACAACTCCAGGGGCCTGTTTCAGAAAGGAGGTTAAGTGAAAACTCTGAGTATGTTAACCCTGAAATGAGGGAAACTCTGAGTTTTCTGTTTCAGAATGGGAGGTATGTTAAACCTGAGAAAGCAGAGTAAGTCAAGCCTGTTTCAGAAAGAGAGGTAACTTATACTCAGAGTCAGTTACCATGGTAACTTACTCTGTGAACCTAACCTGGTCGGGAGCAGGTTTTCTTCGGTAAACCCAGAGTTTCTTTCGGTCTCCTCCCCTTTTTTAAAGTGGAAGTGGTGTTTAAACACCTCATTCATTCTTTCAGTACATTTTTATTAATAAAATTAATCTTTTAATAAATAAAATATTGCTATTTTTATTTTATTTATTTTTTTAAATAAGATGAAGTCTATATAACTCCTTAACTGGCAACTGAAAACACAGTAGTAGATTAGAGTTACATAATGTAGTTCTAAACAAATTCTACAGAATTAAACTGTGGCATTTACTGAAGATCACTGAACTGTGCTCATCTGTGCACCAGAAGTTGATGGACCGTCCTCCTGCTGTTCTTCCACACTCTGGGGGCGGGGCGGGGGGAGAGATACGAATACCCGTTTATACTTAGATTTAAACTTAGATTCTATAGGCTACTCCACATAAAAATGTGAAAAAATCTAAATGTGTAGATTGTTTGATGTGTAGACACATAATATTAACATCACCTCTGTAGGCCTCTCTGTGGCAGCAGAAACTCTTTATCCCCATGTGATGAGCATTTGGTTGAGTACACTTTATAACACTATTTGTCATAATTTCTGGTGTATTGAGTAGGCGACATACAACTGCCTGGGGTTCTGTTGGGACAGGAGGCTCCAAAAGACAGATATTACCATCAGAATCTATTGGGACCAGCAAAAATCCTAACCCAAAGTAAAATAAATGGAAATATCAAAAATAGCCTATATAAAAAATAACACAAATGTAAACCTCTTACATTTTATGAAGGCCCTTGGATCTTCGGGAGTGACTGGCTCTGAAGTCCCTCCAGGAACTGCTAGACACTGGATGCTATTTAGTTATTTAATATGTCAAATGTTTGTAAAGTCAGGTAGCCTACACCCATACTATGCTCAAGCCTTACTTGACTGAATTATGTTTATATATTTAATTTTCAGCTGCTGCCATGTTCTTTTAATGCCTGCAGGATTGCCCCTACATGAAAATTAAAATTAGGTTGAATAACATACTGTTCTTCAGTTTCACCCATCACTGTATAACAGTAATTAAAATGTAAACTTATAAACGAAATAATGTTCGTACTCTCCATATGCTTGCAGAAGCACATCCAGTTCTGCTGGTGAGAAATCTGAAGACCTCTTTTTGTCTGGCGCTGTTGCCATGGTGACTCATAATATCTGTGCTCCATTGATAATGGCTTTTTATAGTTGTGGTGCACGCGCTTAACTCAGAGTAGGTCAACTCAGAGTTGATTGAACTAACTCATTTCAGCTGTTCTGAAACCAGTTTAACTCAGAGTTGGTTGAACCTCCTTATTGAAACAGGCCCCTGGTGTAGTTTAGATTTTTTCGCTACTTTCTCTTGTCACAAATTGATAAATGTTTGTCACTACATAATATTTCCTGCAAAACAGTGGTCAAATATGAAAAGTACACACTTAGAGCTTTCCAACGATATATTATTTGTCAATATTAGATCAGGTTAAGTATAGGATATAATTGTTTTAAACATGCAATGGCAAATGGGTCCACCGGTGGGCCAGTGAAGATCATTGTTTACATCGCTCTCATGAACCTCTGAGCTCTCCAGCGCTCACACACACACACACACACACACACACACACACACACACACACACACACACACACACACACACACACACACACACACACACACACACACACACACACACACACACAGTGAAAGTTCTTCACACAAATGTCTTTATTTTGGGTTTGTAGCGACAATGACCTTCTTGTCATTTAGCAGTGTTGTAGGATTAGAGATCCACACGAGATGCTTCAGTCCAGTACTGTGTTTATCTCTTTATTTATCACAGTTCCGATGCCAAAACACATTATAATCCACAAGTTTGCATGTCCACATCCGATCCTGACACGGTCACGTGGTTTCCCTGATTAGTTCCACCTGACTTCACTTGCTCTCTGGTTACAGATAGACCTATTAACTCCACACTCCCCCCAGTGTCCAACAGTGGAACTGCAGCATATCAGACAGAGAACATCATCATGGCTCTCACAGGGTTATTAACATAAACTCTCACACCAGATCAAACACACTCACTCACTCACTCACTCACTCACTCACTCATACACACACACACACACACACACACACACACACACACACACACACACTCACTCACTCACTCACTCACTCACTCACTCACTCACTCTCACACACACACACACACACACACACACACACACACACACACACACACACACACACACACACACACACACACACACACACACACACTCATTCACTCACTCACTCACTTGTGGTGTAATCTATATTACATGTTACCACTAGAGGGCAACACTGGCATGTATGATGTCTGAGTACTGCATGGGCAGACAATACAGGGGCGAGTGAGAAACACAATGTTGTTGCAGCCTGTTAATAAAGCGGCTCGGCAAACACTCAAGGCAACAGTCTTTATTTGTAAAAGAACCCAACACAACATGGTGTCAGAAGTGGCTGTGCTTTGAGAAAGAAGTCAGCTTTGCGCCCGGCTAGCGATTATGAGCGAGGAAGACCAAGCGAGAGGAGTCTTAGCAGCGGGGGCAGCCGCAGCAGCACCGGGGCACGTAACCGCGCCGGCAGGTCCAGTAATGGCAGTGGCAACCCCAGCGGCAACCTTCACCATCAAACCACCAGAGCCGTTTGATTTTGCAAAGCCCCAAGAGTGGGAAAGGTGGAGTAGACGGTTCGAGCGTTTTAGACTGGCAAGTAACCTGAATAGCTCTTCGGAAGCAAACCAAGTCAATACTCTGGTTTATTGCATGGGAGATGAGGCTGACGACGTGCTAAGAGGGCTCGAACTAACGGCCATGCAGCGCCAGCAATACAATGCAGTCAAAACAGCTTTCGACAGACATTTTGTCCCAAGAAAGAGCGTGATTTACGAGAGGGCAAAATTTAACAAGAGAGTGCAACAGCCATCAGAACCTGTGGACACATTTATTACAGCTCTCTACGCACTAGCAGAAAACTGTGAGTACGGTGCTCTTCATGATGACCTTTTGAGAGATAGGCTTGTAGTGGGTCTTAAAGATTCGTCTCTGTCAGAAAGAATGCAGCTTGACAAAGATCTTACCCTAGCTAAAGCTATCACAATGGCGAGACAATCTGAAGAAATAAAGAGACAGCAAACTGACCTGAGAGGTGAAGTTATCGCCAGCAAAACAGCTATGGATGCAGTACAAGTTAGAAAAGTCAAGCTGAACAAGTTCAAAACCAAAGAGAAAAAACAGTTTAAGTCCCCGATGTTTCAGCAGACCAAACATGACAGTAAAGCATGTTCCAAGTGTGGCAAAGCACCCACGCATGCAGCAGTACAGTGCCCAGCAAAAAATGCAGAATGCCATAACTGTGGAAAACGCGGACACTATGGTAGAGTCTGTAAGTCCGGCACATCTGTGAATGAGGTCGCGGACAGTGCGGCTGGACTTTTTCTGGGTGAGGTGGATTCTGGAGAAGAACCATGGCTGGCGGACATAAACGTGAGCGGACATAAGGTGACCTTCAAGCTAAATTCCGGAGCAGATGTGTCCGCTATTTCCGAACAAACATTTGTGAGCTTCAAACTCAAAGACAAAACATTGGATAAGGCGGAAAAACCACTGTATGGACCGGGTGGGGCTGCGTTAACTGTTTTGGGGTCTACCACAGAGACTATTGTGTATGGTGACAGGAGCACTACTGAGAAGATCTATGTAGTCCGAAACCTGCGCGTGGCACTACTGAGTAGAACAGCTTCGGTGAGACTGAAGCTTATCGCCAGAGTTGATACTATAAACGAAGAGACAGTGAATAAAGCATACCCCAAGTTATGCGAAGGACTTGGGCGGGTACAAAAGCCATACACCATAAAACTAAAACCTGATGCCAAGCCCTTTTTGCTCAAAGTGCCAAGGCGCGTGCCACTGCCGCTCATGGGCAAAGTTAAAGAAGAGCTGGACAGAATGGAAGGGTTGGGAGTTATTAGTCATGTGGACGAGCCGACCAACTGGTGCTGTGGCATGGTTGTAGCTCCCAAAAAGGACAAAGAGAAGGTGCGTATCTGTGTGGACATGACACCTTTAAATGAGTCCGTGTGTCGTGAAAGATACATACTTCCTTCT
>NC_138723.1:32207835-32237835 GCF_965113295.1 Leuciscus leuciscus | reverse complement strand
CGCCTCCACTCACTCACTCAGCTCAGAGATCCACTGGTTGACGATCACACGTTGATCTGATTGGTTACAAGGTAGTTTGTGACGTCAGAAACACCAGCGATTTCAAAGTGTGTGTTTGAGACTGTCTTTGGTTCACTGCAGTTTTAAGGAGGAAATACTCAGCAATGGAGTCGACTTATGAACTTACACATGCTTTGTCTATAAGCACATTAATAACACCACATAGACACATAAACTACATTAAACACTGGATTTTCACCACAGGGGGACTTTAAATGAAAAGAAAGTAAAATCTGATGTGAACAAGAAACTTGTTCAAACTTGCTCAAAAAATACAGAGATTTGAAATTTAAAATATTAAAACTCATTTATGAATTGAGCCAAAAACCACTTTTTTGGCATTAAATTGGCTAATTTCCCCAAAGTTCATGATGCATTATGATATTGTCTGGTCATGCTGCAGATAGATGTTAATGTTATGAGTCATGAAGATGAGAAACCCTCACTGTCCTTCAGAGAGTGTCAGATCTGTCCAGCTCTGTGTGAAGCTACTGAAGCGAGAACTGTGTGTTCATGAGAGACACGAGGACAACACAGGTTTCAGGAGGAGGTCATACAGAAGAACCAGTTCTGCACAGTCAACAACATTGGGTTATTCTTTTTTTAACCCAACCGTTGGGTTACACATATTGGGTCACTATGTTGGGTTATTTTCCAAAAATGTTAAATGTTAAAATCATTGTGTAATTTCTAGTAATAACCCTATTATTGGGTCAAATACCTATGTTGTATGTACACTTGTGTGTTTTGAATTTATGTACACAATTATGTATATTTACATTCAATTCTAGACTCTCCAATATTTAGTTTGTCATTTAAAAATATTTTTGTTGAGACATATTTATTGTTTTATACACATAAACAATCTGTATTTAAAAAAACAAGTCTGTCATATCGGCTACATACAATTATAATAAGAACATCATAATTGTGTGTTTGGGACGTGGCTTTTAATGGAGAGACTTTTGTTTTTGTAATCAGGCTTTTAAAAATTATATCAAAATTTGGATTTAGATTTATCAGCAAATATATCAGTTATCAGCTTTCAAATATAAAGAATTATCGGTTATCAGCCAAAATGTGCATATCGGTGCATCCCGAGTCTCCCAGCACTGTAGAAGCAGACACACTCTGCCAGTTTACATCTAGACTCACACACATCTCTTTATCCTGGCTTACACACAGAACACATTATACATTTCTATAATTGAAATCAGTGAAATGATTGTTATGCTGCATAAACTAGTTCAGCCGGAACCGGGAGCATATCCTGTAACACCGGATGTACTCATACATCATGAGAAGGATGGCGTCTACACTAACTTGACTGTTAATCTGCATATATTGGACCTGGACAGGTTCAGTGTGAGTATTGGACCTGGACAGGTTCAGTGTGAGTATTGGACAGGTTCAGTGTGAGTATTGGACCCGGACAGGTTCAGTGTGAGTATTGGACCTGGACAGGTTTAGTGTGAGTATTGGACAGGTTCAGTGTGAGGATTGGACAGGTTCAGTGTGAGTATTGGACAGGTTCAGTGTGAGTATTGGACCTGGACAGGTTTAGTGTGAGGATTGGACCCGGACAGGTTCAGTGTGAGTATTGGACCCGGACAGGTTCAGTGTGAGTATTGGACAGGTTCAGTGTGAGTATTGGACAGGTTCAGTGTGAGTATTGGACCCGGACAGGTTCAGTGTGAGTATTGGACAGGTTCAGTGTGAGTATTGGACCCGGACAGGTTCAGTGTGAGTATTGGACCTGGACAGGTTCAGTGTGAGTATTGGACCTGGACAGGTTTAGTGTGAGTATTGGACAGGTTCAGTGTGAGTATTGGACCCGGACAGGTTCAGTGTGAGTATTGGACCTGGACAGGTTCAGTGTGAGTATTGGACCTGGACAGGTTCAGTGTGAGTATTGGACAGGTTCAGTGTGAGGATTGGACCCGGACAGGTTCAGTGTGAGTATTGGACAGGTTCAGTGTGAGTATTGGACCCGGACAGGTTCAGTGTGAGTATTGGACAGGTTCAGTGTGAGTATTGGACCCGGACAGGTTCAGTGTGAGTATTGGACCTGGACAGGTTCAGTGTGAGTATTGGACCTGGACAGGTTTAGTGTGAGTATTGGACAGGTTCAGTGTGAGGATTGGACCCGGACAGGTTCAGTGTGAGTATTGGACAGGTTCAGTGTGAGTATTGGACAGGTTCAGTGTGAGTATTGGACCTGGACAGGTTCAGTGTGAGGATTGGACCCGGACAGGTTCAGTGTGAGTATTGGACAGGTTCAGTGTGAGTATTGGACAGGTTCAGTGTGAGGATTGGACCTGGACAGGTTCAGTGTGAGGATTGGACCCGGACAGGTTCAGTGTGAGTATTGGACAGGTTCAGTGTGAGTATTGGACAGGTTCAGTGTGAGGATTGGACCCGGACAGGTTCAGTGTGAGTATTGGACAGGTTCAGTGTGAGTATTGGACCCGGACAGGTTCAGTGTGAGTATTGGACAGGTTCAGTGTGAGTATTGGACCCGGACAGGTTCAGTGTGAGTATTGGACAGGTTTAGTGTGAGTATTGGGCCCGGACAGGTTCAGTGTGAGTATTGGACAGGTTTAGTGTGAGTATTGGACAGGTTCAGTGTGAGTATTGGACAGGTTTAGTGTGAGTATTGGGCCCGGACAGGTTCAGTGTGAGTATTGGACAGGTTCAGTGTGAGTATTGGACAGGTTTAGTGTGAGTATTGGGCCCGGACAGGTTCAGTGTGAGTATTGGACAGGTTTAGTGTGAGTATTGGACAGGTTTAGTGTGAGTATTGGACAGGTTCAGTGTGAGTATTGGACAGGTTTAGTGTGAGTATTGGGCCCGGACAGGTTCAGTGTGAGTATTGGACAGGTTTAGTGTGAGTATTGGACAGGTTTAGTGTGAGTATTGGACAGGTTCAGTGTGAGTATTGGACAGGTTTAGTGTGAGTATTGGGCCCGGACAGGTTCAGTGTGAGTATTGGACAGGTTCAGTGTGAGTATTGGACAGGTTCAGTGTGAGTATTGGACAGGTTTAGTGTGAGTATTGGGCCCGGACAGGTTCAGTGTGAGTATTGGACAGGTTCAGTGTGAGTATTGGACAGGTTCAGTGTGAGTATTGGACAGGTTCAGTGTGAGTATTGGACAGGTTCAGTGTGAGTATTGGACAGGTTCAGTGTGAGTATTGGACAGGTTCAGTGTGAGTATTGGACAGGTTCAGTGTGAGTATTGGACAGGTTCAGTGTGAGTATTGGACAGGTTCAGTGTGAGTATTGGGCCCGGACAGGTTCAGTGTGAGTATTGGACAGGTTCAGTGTGAGTATTGGACAGGTTCAGTGTGAGTATTGGACAGGTTCAGTGTGAGTATTGGACAGGTTCAGTGTGAGTATTGGACAGGTTCAGTGTGAGTATTGGACAGGTTCAGTGTGAGTATTGGGCCCGGACAGGTTCAGTGTGAGTATTGGACAGGTTCAGTGTGAGTATTGGGCCCGGACAGGTTCAGTGTGAGTATTGGACAGGTTTAGTGTGAGTATTGGGCCCGGACAGGTTCAGTGTGAGTATTGGGCCCGGACAGGTTCAGTGTGAGTATTGGACAGGTTTAGTGTGAGTATTGGACAGGTTCAGTGTGAGTATTGGACAGGTTCAGTGTGAGTATTGGGCCCGGACAGGTTCAGTGTGAGTATTGGACAGGTTCAGTGTGAGTATTGGACAGGTTCAGTGTGAGTATTGGGCCCGGACAGGTTCAGTGTGAGTATTGGACAGGTTTAGTGTGAGTATTGGACAGGTTCAGTGTGAGTATTGGACAGGTTTAGTGTGAGTATTGGGCCCGGACAGGTTCAGTGTGAGTTGTTTCTGGAGTCGGTCAGGTTGGAGTGTGTGTAAGACTCATTCACACTCTCAGCAGGATCACACACACTCCTCTGTGTCAGCGTGTCCTCCCACACACACACTCAGTATTCAGTGTGATCGCCGCTGATCTGCTATTGTCTTCTCAGAGCCTCAGAGAGAAGAAGACGACGACCACTGAAGATGAAGAACATCCATGAGTCTCTCACTGCACAAACACTTATTCAAATGTTCTTCACACTACGACAAATGCTTCTTTTGAGAAGAGACCACTGAAAGGTTCGAGACCACTCGCTTAATAATGCTAAATAACCCAACGAGTGACCCAGCTATGGGCTGGTATCAGCTCCTTCCCAACTGTGGGTTACTTTAGCCCAATGCATGGTTTAAAGGCCAGCTGGGTTAAAAGTAACCCTACAGTTAAGTTAACTATTTATTTTTATTTATGACATTATTTTAATAAATAAAATACACTTTGTTTTTTTAAATAGAGATTGTTTATGTGTATAAAACAATAAATATGTCTCTACAAAAATATTTTTAAATGACATTCTAAATATTGGAGAGTCTAGATAATGTAAATATACATAATTGTGTACATAAATTCAAAATACACAAGTGTACATACAACATAGGTATTTAACCCAACATCCGGGTTATTACGAGAAATTACCCAATGATTGTAACATTTATGGAAAATAACCCAACATAGTGACCCAATATGTGTAACCCAAGGGTCGGGTTAAAAAAACAAACAACGTTTTTACTATATTTCCTAAAATATCTCTTTAGAAGTTGTATTATAATTGCAACTGGATTTGTTTCCCAAATCGTTTTCCCTATTTTTAATGAAATAATGCGCGTACTGATAATATCACATAATTTTAACTCAAGTCAAAAAGTGAGTTACTGTATATGATTTTTATTTATTTATTTATTTTATTATTATTTCCAGAATTACACATTGTATAATACAGTATACACATATTTCACATATAAGGTTCAAAATGAATGCAGAGTATCATAAGATATGAGGAACATCACAGGTAACATTTATATCAAAGATGCTAAACAGTCAATTCACACGTTAAGGAAAATAAGAAAAGAAAAGAATAAGAGATGTCGGAGAGGAGGTGTACATGTACAGTATAACTAAAGTGAAGAGGAGGAATGTAAGTGTTTATAGATGACTATAGTTCTGGATGCTGAGAGTCCCTGCAGTGTTTCATAAGGTTAGGAATCCTTTCATTTACATTAGTGTATATAAAACTTACCAAGTAATATAATGAGATTTAACATAAAAACATGATTCTTGTCTATTTCTTTTTTGTCATAATAAAACAAAAAAACATCCCTTTTCTCTATATATGAATCTTGATTCCACTAAACATATTAAATAAATATTCCACATCAATCCCCCAAAAAATCCGATACATTCAAAGAAAAGATGCACACTAGTTTCAGAATCCTGTTTCCAACACACACACATCCAAGGTCATTCTTATAGCTTTTTAGGAACTGGTTTGTTGGATAAATGTTATGTATAATTTTAAAGTATATTTCATCAACTTTATTATTGATACAATATTTGTTATTATAAGTCCAAATCATTCTCCAATTCAAATTTTCTAAATGTTCATTCCAAAAGTATATATTTGGAGATGTTGCAGGGCAATGAACCAGGCAATCGGGAAACTGTATTATTATATTTACTGTCTTTAATATCAGCAGTATTTAACAATACCTGTGTTTTAAACAGAGAACTGCCTCCTGGAAGTCTCAAAAAGCCTACATCAAAAACAATGATATTCTCGTGGAGATACTGGAATCCCAAATGTCTTTAAGAATTCAGTATATGTAAAGCCCTCGTTAGTTATCAGTTGTGATACCAGTAGAATAGCATGTTTAACCCAGTTGTTGTAGAAGATTGATTTATTCTTATATTTAACCATTTTATTATTCCAAATGAACTGTTTGTGGGGGAGAAGTTATGTTTGTACATAAGACATAAAAGAGCTTGTCTATGAAGACTGGAGCTGGATAGGCTTGTTAACCTCACATAAGGAACTCTATACCACCTTTCAAAAATAAGATTAGGAATTATGTACCATAGTTTATCTGCTTAATGTTTAATCCAGTTCAACTTGAAAATTGTATTAGAAGTACCGAAATCAAGCACATTCAAACCTCCTCGATTATCAGAATTACATCAAATATTTGTATTTAAATAGTGTGACTTGTTTTTCCATATGAAGTTGAATATGGTAGAATCATTTTTTTTAGTAAAAGATTGTGGTATATCTAACACTTTTGCATGATAGACTAAACGAGTCAGTTTGAGATAAAGGAACTCTACCTTTGAGTGATAAATCCCTCATGAAACACATATCAAATTTCTCTTTCATTTTTACCATAAGGGGCTGGAAACTGGATTGCACTCTGACTGATTGATTTTTACAAATATTGATACCAAGATACGTAACTTCCTCCCTAATTGGAATACCTTCAAATTCGGTTCAAGGAATATCATTGTCTTTACGTGGAAAACGTATATGAGTGTGTTCTGGCTCCTGTGCGCGCGACCCTGGTGTGTCTCTGGCCCCTCCCACCTCTATCGTCATCATCATCCGTGAGCGCGCGCGCTGAACTCACTCATAAATGCTGAAGATTCGCTCACGCGCACAGACGAAACACAAGCTAAACGCGCTCACTAACCCATCGACACACTCACACACACACACACTTATATATCTATCTATCACGAGCTGCGAATATCAGCGCCATCGGTCGATATCAGGAGTGTAATCGATCAGAGGAATAAAACAAACCGCGGAATTACTTCATCTATTTCTGCGGAACTCAACAGGTTAGTGGCATTAACCCGATCAATACTACAATATTATTCATATCAGACATTCACATGATCAATACTAAAATATTAATATCAGCCATTCACATGATCAATACTACAATATTATTCATATCAGCCATTCACATGATCAATACTACAATATTATTCATATCAGCCATTCACATGATTTACAGACATCAGTTTGATTCTGTTCATTCTACTTTTAATTCTATTCGTTTCATGTTCTGTATTGTTTATAATCATTGTGTATTTTGATTCTGCAGTTGTGATGTGAAATATACATGAATAATCTGATTCAGATAATGACTAAATCATGTACTTTAGTGTTATATAATGTATATGAAGCTGAATCACTGTGTTCTGCTCATCAGTGACTCATGAATCACATTCACGTTTGACTCGCAGAAACTTTGTCACAGATTCTCTTCTGATCGGACATTAATCACTTTAATTAGAATCTACGCATTTACTGTTGTTGATTTGCAGTTAGATGGAAGAAGAAAATAATGATTACGATAATAATAATAATAATATGTATTTGTTATAAATATTTTCTTGCTTCCTCAGGTCTCAATGTGCAACATGGAGCCTATGTTACCTGGATTTAGAAACACACTAAAGGTAAGATCAGTGTTTATACTTTATATTATTTTTGGATTATTTCTCAGCCAGGTTTGTGTGTTTGATGTTACACACCCAGATGTGCTCGTTTATTATCAGACACACATCTGCTTGTTGTGTGAGCGCGCTCTCGATTACATCTGTGCTGTGATTGGTCGAGAGGAGAGCTGCTGTAAAGTCATTGGAGGTCAGCTCCGGTTCGCCCACGCAGTTCACTCTAGCACGGAACCGGAAGGCCATATATGGTCGTGCGCTCCCATTGGTGGAGTGGCTCTAGTGATGATGTCATACGTAAGGGTGTGTCCTCTGGGTTTTTCCTGCCCGTGCCGGTTTGAACTCAATAAAGAGTTTTGTGTGCGTGTGTGCGTGAGCGTGTGTGTGTGTGTGTGTGTGTGTGTGTGTGTGTGTGTGTGTGTGTGTGTGTGTGTGTGTGTGTGTGTGTGTGTGTGTGTGTGTGTGTGTGTGTGTGTGTGCGTGTGTGTGTGTGTGTGTGAGAGAGATATTATCTTTAACCTGTTCACTGTCACGCCCACTTTTTGAGATCTAAGAATGGTCTGTTCTTAAAGCAACACTCAGCGGATTATTGCAGAAGTGAAAGCACTTCAAAACTGAAAGTGTATAAAAGTTATAGAAGTTTGTCTACTGTTAAGCAAACTTACTGAACTAAACATTATATATTACTGATTTTTTTACTAAATAATTAGACAATGTAGACATAATGTAGACAATAATTTTATCCCTTAATACTCATCTCTGATCACCAAAATTACATATTTAAAAGTGTTTTCTTTAAAAAAAAATCTTCATGCCTTAAAATATCTTGACTGTAACTCGACACCCTCGCCTCATTTAGTATACGCAGTTCTATGAATATGCAAATGAGCCCCGCCTCCACTCCCTCACTCAGCTCAGAGATCCACTGGTTGACGATCACACGTTGATCTGATTGGTTACAAGGTAGTTTGTGACGTCAGAAACACCAGCGATATTTAAGGAGGAAATACTCAGCAATGGTGTCGACTTATGAGTTTACACATGGTTTGTCTTAAAGCATATTAAAAACACCACATAGACACATAAACTACATTAAAAGCTGGATTTTAAAGTTGGTTCCTGTGAGATTTTGTTTTGGTACTTTACCGATTCTGATGCGTTCACCAAGATTACGAGGCACATGAGTGTGAAACAGTAGTGATGTCCACCCATACATCATTGAGAATAAACACTGCAACCTGTCGATGTTTGATGTCATGGTGACTTCAGCTGTGTGTGTGTGTGTGTTCTCCTCAGCGTCAGGTGGCGTTTGAGATGTTTGAGGACCCGATGTCTCTGTTCTCCAGCTTCTGTCCGCTGGAGGAGGAGCAGGAGGTGCCGTCTGGACTGGACTGCTTCTCTCAGGGTAAGAACACCATCACTGCGGTCGGGCATCGCTTCAGTTACGATTTCTATCGATTCCTATTTCCAATTCCAATAAAGTAAAACAAAAAACCCCTGTAAGTTCACAGCAGATGTCCATGTGTGTGTGTTTCAGACGCCGGTGTGTGTGCGGTGCCGCTGCTGACGCCCTGCAGTAAAGCCGTGGTCAGTCAGGCGCTGAAGGACAGTTTCAACGGCTTCTCGAAGGTCCAGCGCATCTGTGGCATCTCCAGCAGTGAGTCTCCGTCTCCTGAACACTGGACACTAGCGGTGCAGCGGGTCGGAGATATCCGTGATCCGTACGGTTCGGCACGCATGTGATTCACGGATTAACTACTAAATTTAATGTTGTATGCTGATCCGAAAAATGATCCAATCCGTGTCTCAAAAACCATAAATGATCCGCTCCGTGAGTTTTGTGACCCGTTGCACCACTACTGACCACATGTTTGTTTTGAGGACGATGTGTTTGTAATGATCTCTGTCCCGTAGACCCGCGGAAGTGGAGCAAGCAACACGTGTCCCAGTGGCTGTACTGGGCGTCCGGAGAGTTCAGCCTCACCAACATCAACTTCTTTAAGTTCGACATGAGCGGGCAGGAGCTGTGCGACCTGGGAAAGGACGGGTTCCTGGATCTGGCTCCGGATTTCGTGGGCGATATTCTGTGGGAACATCTGGAGCAGATGATGAGAGGTAACGCAGCGTTCTGCTCTCAGACTGAGTGTGGTGTAGGGATGCAGGATAAATCGCTTGAATTGAGGACTGATATAGAATAGTGAATTCTTGTCTGAGCTTTTTCATGTAGAAATTCCACGTTTTTTCTGTAGTGTTTACAGAATCATTGTTATCAGTGCAGTAAATGCATCTTGATCTAAGAATGTTTAGATATCTGTGAAATATAAAGAAACACTGAGGAGGGAAATCATTGACTAAAACTCTAATCAAATGTAAAGACTAGTGATGCACGATATATATCAGCCATCATATCAGTATCGGCCGAAATATGTTCATTTGTAATGTTATCGTTACCGGCCGGATAAGAAAATTTGGCCGATATATTAAAACCGATAAATAATGTATAATTTCCTTCAGATGTTCAACAGTTCAACATGATGATTTTAGAATTGCTTGAAATATGATTGAAATCACTTCAAAAAAGGAAATTATCGGTTATCGGCTTTCAAATATAAAGAATTATCGGTTATCGGCTTTCAAATATAAAGAATTATCAGTTATTGGTATAAGCCAAAATGTTGATATGGGTGCATGCCTACTTCAGTGTGATTCCCGAGCTGACGTCTGATTGGGTGTTTTCTCCCTCAGCCTGTCAGGAGGGCGACGAGGTGAAAGTCTCTGAGTGTGGATGGACGAGCAGCAGCTCCAGCAGTAAGTGTTTCTGTCCATGTCTGTCAGGATGTTTACATGCTCTGATTTCCGTCAATCTTTATTTATCTCAGAATCTCAGAGAGAAGAGAGTCTGTGCATTTTAACAATTCAAGCTGATTCAAGGCGAGACACTACAGGCATTGTTTTTTCATGCATTTGGTCTATTTTGCTTACATAACATTTGCTTATATTCAGCCTAGTGGAAAGAAAACATGCAAAATGCAAATTTAAGTGTTTATTTGATTGCACTTTATCTCTTTGCATCTGTTGATTTTAATTTCAATACATAGTTTGAGTCAGAAATCTCCACTTCAGCAGCTTTACACACACCAAACTTTAGTTTTATAAACATTCTTTTGTTTGCTTATATATATATATATCCTCGCCTGATTTATACAACATTTTATTTCTAAAAACATGGTGACAATTTTTTCTTTCTTTCTGCTGACAGTATTTTCTGATTTATATGGAGTGAAAAACTTGGTTATATCCAATGTTTCCAAAGTTTCAGCAAATGGTTGCATGTTTAAACAAAACATTCCAGAAAACTAATAATACAAAGCATTTGTCTTAATGTACTGTAATTAATCATCTGTGGAAAGAATGATGACATCTAGTTAAAGTCTTTACCTTATTCACCTGTAGTGTCTTGTCTTAATAGAGTCAGAGGTTCAGAACAAGCCCTGAGGGGATTGCTGTGGAACATCAACAGCGATCTTGTAATCTGACTACAGTGTGATGTGTGTTTGTGTCTGAAGGTCTCAGTCTGGAGGAATGTTCTCTGAAAGTTCCTGATAATCGCATGAGTCTCCTCCGAGAGCTCTTCGAGACGTCTAATGATTCAGCCCTGTTGGCATCGGGTCAGGAGCTCTCCATGTATCCCAAACCTCAGCTCAGCACCGTCAGCATCAGCTACATGAGTCGAGAGTCGTCCGCCGCTAAAGCTGCTCAGCGTCTCAATACAACAGGTCAGATATCAGATATCTCACACATCCGTCATCGCCAGTGTTGGGGAAACGCCTTACCACTTATTACATAATCAGATTACTTTTTTGATGTAACAAGTAACGCATTACAAGTAACATGCATTTCGTAGTCAGATTACTTTTCAATGTAACAAGTAACGCATTACAAGTAACATGCATTTCGTAATCAGATTACTGTTTTGATGTAACGAGGAAAGTAACGCATTACAAGTAACATGCATTTCGTCGTCAGATTACTGTTTTGATGTAACGAGGAAAGTAACGCATTACAAGTAACATGCATTTCGTCGTCAGATTACTTTTCAATGTAAAAAGTAACGCATTACAAGTAACATGCATTTCGTCGTCAGATTACTTTTTCGATGTAACAAGTAACGCATTACAAGTAACATGCATTTCGTAATCAGATTACATTTTCGATGTAACAAGTAACGCATTACAAGTAACATGCATTTCGTAATCAGATTACATTTTCGATGTAACAAGTAACGCATTACAAGTAACATGCATTTCGTAGTCAGATTACATTTTCGATGTAACAAGTAACGCATTACAAGTAACATGCATTTCGTAATCAGATTACATTTTCGATGTAACAAGTAACGCATTACAAGTAACATGCATTTCGTAATCAGATTACTTTTTCGATGTAACGAGGAAAGTAACGTATTACAAGTGCGTGCATTACGTAATCAGATTACTTTTTCGATGTAACAAGTAAAGTAACTCATTAACTAAGTAAGATAATTCGATACTTTTTTAGGGAGCAAATCAAGATTGTAACGCATTACTATCCCAACACCGGTCGTCACAGTGAGTTGATGTACTAGAGTGTGTGTAGTAACCGAACGCTGTGTGTCTCCACAGTCTCGTCCCGGGATCAGACGTCGGTGGAGAGTGTGGAGAACGCTGAGGAGTGTGTTCTCCGCTCATGGGGAAGCCACTCGTCTCTCGCTGACGCCCAGCGCGTCCCGTCCTACGACAGCTTCGAGGAGGAGTTCGGATCCGCCCCGCTGGGTCTGGGCAAACAGGGACTGTCCTTCAAAGACTACGTTCAGGAGAGGAACGAGCCGCTGGAACAGGGCAAACCTGTGATCGCTGCCGCAGTGCTGGCTGGCTTCACCGGTGCGTTACATTACTGCATTACTCACAGCACACTCATGCAGACATGCTTTTCTTACTTAGTATTTTTGTCTAGTTTCCAAATATCAAAAGATTCTTAAATCAAAATGCATTTACTAAAGTAGTAAAAGACCTTAAGATATTATGTTTTGTTTTCTTGGGAAATTTTTTTTTTTTTTTTTAACAATCATAAATCATGAGTTGTTGCTTAAAAAAAGCAAATACAAAATAATTTTTCTGACCCCATTGGTGGATAATTTTGCTTGTTTTGAGCAACAACTCACTTCATTTTGATTTATTTGCCAAGAAAACAAGACAAGGTCTTATGGTCTTTTACTACTTTAGTGTGTGTTGGACAGGTAGCGGCCCCATCCAGCTGTGAGTTTAACGTGTGTGTGTGTGTGTGTTGGACAGGTAGCGGCCCCATCCAGCTGTGAGTTAAACGTGTGTGTGTGTGTGTGTTGGACAGGTAGCGGCCCCATCCAGCTGTGAGTTTAACGTGTGTGTGTGTGTTGGACAGGTAGCGGCCCCATCCAGCTGTGAGTTTAACGTGTGTGTGTGTGTGTGTGTGTGTGTGTGTGTTGGACAGGTAGCGGCCCCATCCAGCTGTGAGTTTAACATGTGTGTGTGTGTGTGTGTGTGTTGGACAGGTAGCGGCCCCATCCAGCTGTGTGTGTGTGTGTGTGTGTGTGTGTGTGTGTGTGTCGGACAAGTAGCGGCCCCATCCAGCTGTGAGTTTAACATGTGTGTGTGTGTGTGTGTTGGACAGGTAGCGGCCCCATCCAGCTGTGAGTTAAACGTGTGTGTGTGTGTGTGTTGGACAGGTAGCGGCCCCATCCAGCTGTGGCAGTTCCTGCTGGAGCTTCTGACCGACACGAGCTGTCAGAACATCATCAGCTGGACCGGCGACGGCTGGGAGTTCAAACTCACCGACCCTGATGAGGTAACACACTCATTTTATAGCGGCAATCCCACACACTGTCAATAACTTGCACACGAGTATCAACATTTTATTAGCAACGTTTCGGTCTCATGACCGTCATCAGGCATAAACCATACTAATGTGTTCTCTTCTCACACACACACACACACACACCCTGCAGGCTGATCGATATAATGGCAAATATAGAAATACAATAGAGCGGGTGTTTGAGACCCAGTTTGAGATGTGGTGTGTTTGAGACCCAGATTGAGATGTGGTGTGTTTGAGACCCAGATTGAGATGTGGTGTGTTTGAGACCCAGTTTGAGATGTGGTGTGTTTGAGACCCAGATTGAGATGTGGTGTGTTTGAGACCCAGATTGAGATGTGGTGTGTTTGAGACCCAGATTGAGATGTGGTGTGTTTGAGACCCAGTTTGAGATGTGGTGTGTTTGAGACCCAGATTGAGATGTGGTGTGTTTGAGACCCAGATTGAGATGTGGTGTGTTTGAGACCCAGTTTGAGATGTGGTGTGTTTGAGACCCAGTTTGAGATGTGGTGTGTTTGAGACCCAGATTGAGATGTGGTGTGTTTGAGACCCAGTTTGAGATGTGGTGTGTTTGTGTTTGAGACCCAGATTGAGATGTGGTGTGTTTGAGACCCAGATTGAGATGTGGTGTGTTTGAGACCCAGATTGAGATGTGGTGTGTTTGAGACCCAGATTGAGATGTGGTGTGTTTGAGACCCAGATTGAGATGTGGTGTGTTTGAGACCCAGATTGAGATGTGGTGTGTTTATGTTTGAGACCCAGTTTGAGATGTGGTGTGTTTATGTTTGAGACCCAGTTTGAGATGTGGTGTGTTTGAGACCCAGTTTGAGATGTGGTGTGTTTGAGACCCAGATTGAGATGTGGTGTGTTTGTGTTTGAGACCCAGTTTGAGATGTGGTGTGTTCCTCAGGTGGCCCGTCGCTGGGGAAAGAGGAAGAACAAGCCGAAGATGAACTACGAGAAGCTGAGTCGAGGCCTGCGCTACTACTACGACAAGAACATCATCCACAAGACTTCCGGGAAGCGCTACGTTTACCGTTTCGTCTGCGACCTGCAGAACCTGCTGGGATACACGGTGGAGGAGCTGCACAGCATGCTGGGAGTTCAGCCGGACACCGAGGACTGAACCCGAACCCAGCCCGTGTGTGTCGGTGCAGACCTCGAGGAGGTCTCGGTTTCTCTGCGGTTCCCCGTCTGAGGTCTGATCATCTGTGTTCAGAAGCAGGCCTGTACAGTAGACTAGTGGCGAGGCGGACACACAGAGCTATTTCCTGCTGTTCGCTCACGCCACGAATGCCTTTTCTGAGACGTTCCAGCGCTTTGTTCACTGACAACTGGATTTTCAGGTTTGGAATCACATCATGTGGCCTTTCAGACGGAGAGAGCATTATTACCAATCATTCTGAACTTTACCTGTGCTTTGATTTAATCAGATCAGCTTCTGCTCGCTGTGTTTCGTGAGCGATTGATTGTACATGATCCGATGTTTATTTATCTGACTGTGCTGGATACAGCAGGTCACGGACTGAGGGTTAGTTACGCTCAGGTTACAGAGACGTGTGAATGTTTACGCGTGTTTACCAGTCGTCTCAGCGCGGTAAACTCTGTGTTCGTACAGCGATGAATGTCTCGTTCTGTTCACGCACACTTTCAGCGTCAGAACGACTGTAAAATACATTTATCTCCTATGTCTGTGTTACTGTACACCCAGCTCACAGAAACATGCTTTACAGGGCTTTTCAACTGCTTACACACACAATCCTCACACTTTCTGACACCTGACACTCAAACACCAGAAACACACACCAGATCTGCAAAAACATTCACGGCCTTCGACTCACAATTCTCTCTGCAACACACAAACATCTAACAGGAAGTCAAACACAACCTATCAAAACACCACAGTAATTCATCAGAGCCTCACACACACTCCTCACCTGTGCAAACACTCATCGCTTTGCTGAACACACACCAATCATGGCTTTAGAATAGGCCTATTAACAGGTCAAAGGTCGAGTTTGGTTTTGAATAACTGTGTGTATATGATATATCCAAAAATATAATATTATGGCAAAGGTGTTTGCAGCGTTAGACAAACGTTTGCTTTTGAGATGTGTGTGATATTCTGAATGCAGTGCTTCATTCAGCGAGAGATGTGAGGCGTTGGGCATCTTGTGTGCAGTTCGTGGATTTGTTTGTAAAGTTTTGAAAAAAAAGAGGCAAAGTTTTGAAAATGTGTGTAAGCAGTTGAAAAATACTGTCAGATTAAGTTATGAAAGCGTTATTTCTGAATATTCTATCAATATTCAAAATGTCTATTTTTTCAAATGTTTTAAAAATGTTTTGTTGTTGTTGCTATGTGAACATTACGGGAACACTCAATGTAAAGACATGATAACTCTAAACGAACGTTCTATTATCGTAACTGGAAGAACTTCTGTTCATATCTCTGAGAGAATATTATCTGGACTATTATTATTCTCATAATTTATACAGATCTCACGTGATTATTCATCACTACTTCTGTAAATGTGTTTATATGTGTGTATTTGATTGTTTTTCTAAAATGCAGTTGTTCTGAACTGGGTTCAGACTGGTTTATAGGTTTATTTTACAGATGATCTACGAGCGAGAGATTTATTGATCAGTTAAAGTGTTTCTAGGGAACGACTGCAGGATCTTCTGAATCACTCAGTCTTTATTATCAAACCTTTATTAGTCATACATGTGATGTTTGTGCTGAACGTCCTCTGAACCGAGTGACTTACACTGGTGGAAACATGTTCAGTGTGTGTGTGTGTGTGTGTGTGTGTGTGAATGTTTGAGAGGCGTTTGACTCATGAGAATCTGTCCAGACGTGCATCTTGATGTCATCAACGCTCTGAACAGTTTAATATCTCTGTGAAAGTCAACAAATAAATTCTCGTTAAATGATGTGACGTGTGGAGCGTTTTCTCTCTGAACTCAACATTTCTGACTCCAAGGCTCAACAACATTTAACAAGTACATACTGTATATTATCATTAATATGTGTCCTCTGGTACATCTGCAAAACACAAATGATTTTAGTCTATAGACTTATATAGTCTCTGTAAATTTCAGAAAGTCTTAATGAGAACCAAACTATTGTGTTTTTGTCCATGTTTATCTGTCTTCAGTGTGTGTAATGTTTCTGTTTGAGCTTGAAGAAGCTCCAGTTATTCTCTGTTTCTGAACTCCCTGAAACGCCTCCATTGTAGTCTTGAGTTTCTCTCGGGAACGAACACGTCACAATATTCCTCATTATAATAATTAATACGCAGAATAAAGGGGCGGGCCGTTGAGTTACACACTGATCCAGCCGACCAATCAGAGCACAGTGTGCTTTTCAGAAGGAGGGGCTTCATAGAGACAGGAAGTAAACAGAGCGTTACTGACAGACTGGGAAGAGAGGAGCCGCAACAATGGAGAATATGAGGAGAATAATCAACATTCAAGCAGGAAAACCTGTTCTAGTAGAGCCTGAAAACATCAAGACTCTGTAAAAGTGCAGAATAGGTCCCCTTAAAGAGCCAAATCTGTTGTATTTTGTTCATTTCCATGACTTTTCCAGGTGTAGAAATAACAGTTGTAAAATTAGACTTCCTCATTTATGCTTATTGTTATGAAAGCATGTTTACGCCATGGAATAAAAAAAGGGATTGCCGACTTTGTAACTCTCAATAATTCTGAAATACATTTTTTTCTTGCAATTGTGAGTTTAGACATTAATTTAGAATTGCGAGATATAAACAGAATTGCAAGAAATAAAGTATTTTAAATTTTTTCTCTTACGTTAGCTCAGACAAGCTTCCAGGGTGTTTTGCTGTTGAGGGGCTGAATCTTGATTTTTAGCTGTTTTATCTTATTTTAAATCTGGTTTTGTATTATTTTCAATAGTTTAAAGTCATCTTGAGGCCCCTAGTGGACCATGGACCCTTGCATTACAGTGACTCACAGAATGTTTTAGTCAGGTCTTCCCTCTCAGTAGGTCCCTCAGGGTGTCGTGGAGAGGTGAGGTGTCTAAGACCCATCATCTAGCTACTGGAGTGCCTCAGGGCTCAGTGTTGGGACCGCTTCTCTTCTCCATCTACATGTCATCACTAGGATCTGTCATTCAGAAACATGGTTTATCCCATCACTGTTATCATCTAGCTACTGGAGTGCCTCAGGGCTCAGTGCTGGGACCGCTTCTCTTCTCCATCTACATGTCATCACTAGGGTCTGTCATTCAGAAACATGGTTTATCCCATCACTGTTATCATCTAGCTACTGGAGTGCCTCAGGGCTCAGTGCTGGGACCGCTTCTCTTCTCCATCTACATGTCATCACTAGGATCTGTCATTCAGAAACATGGTTTATCCCATCACTGTTATCATCTAGCTACTGGAGTGCCTCAGGGCTCAGTGCTGGGACCGCTTCTCTTCTCCATCTACATGTCATCACTAGGATCTGTCATTCAGAAACATGGTTTATCCCATCACTGTTATCATCTAGCTACTGGAGTGCCTCAGGGCTCAGTGCTGGGACCGCTTCTCTTCTCCATCTACATGTCATCACTAGGATCTGTCATTCAGAAACATGGTTTATCCCATCACTGTTATCATCTAGCTACTGGAGTGCCTCAGGGCTCAGTGCTGGGACCGCTTCTCTTCTCCATCTACATGTCATCACTAGGGTCTGTCATTCAGAAACATGGTTTATCCCATCACTGTTATCATCTAGCTACTGGAGTGCCTCAGGGCTCAGTGCTGGGACCACTTCTCTTCTCCATCTACATGTCATCACTAGGATCTGTCATTCAGAAATATGGTTTATCCCATCACTGTTATCATCTAGCTACTGGAGTGCCTCAGGGCTCAGTGCTGGGACCACTTCTCTTCTCCATCTACATGTCATCACTAGGATCTGTCATTCAGAAACATGGTTTATCCCATCACTGTTATCATCTAGCTACTGGAGTGCCTCAGGGCTCAGTGCTGGGACCGCTTCTCTTCTCCATCTACATGTCATCACTAGGGTCTGTCATTCAGAAACATGGTTTATCGCATCACTGTTATCATCTAGCTACTGGAGTGCCTCAGGGCTCAGTGCTGGGACCGCTTCTCTTCTCCATCTACATGTCATCACTAGTGTCTGTCATTCAGAAACATGGTTTATCCCATCAGTGTTATCATCTAGCTACTGGAGTGCCTCAGGGCTCAGTGCTGGGACCGCTTCTCTTCTCCATCTACATGTCATCAGTAGGATCTATCATTCAGAAACATGGTTTATCCCATCACTGTTATCATCTAGCTACTGGAGTGCCTCAGGGCTCAGTGCTGGGACCGCTTCTCTTCTCCATCTACATGTCATCACTAGGATCTGTCATTCAGAAACATGGTTTATCCCATCACTGTTATCATCTAGCTACTGGAGTGCCTCAGGGCTCAGTGCTGGGACCGCTTCTCTTCTCCATCTACATGTCATCACTAGGATCTGTCATTCAGAAACATGTTTTTTCCTATCAATCTTAACAGAATCACTTTCATGGACCTTCACCTGGACTGTTCCCTGCTGAAGGAATGACCTACCAATACTCAACCCATTAATACTAACACTTACTTTTCTATAGCTATGTATAATAATAAAATAAACTAGATGAAAAAGTTTGTAGACAAACTGTTGGAAAGGCCGAGTCATGTGCGCATGCGCTACTTACTGTCAGTCATCATCAGCAGAGAGCGGGACTGTACAAGCAAGACTGTGTGTGCAAAGTGCGTCAATAAATATATATCACAAACACACACATCTAAATACTTTAAGCAACCTGTGTACTGCTGTGTTGTGCATAGCCAAAAAGGTCAACAATAAACCACCTTTGCATGGAACTGATTCAATCTAGTGTGTTCTGATCGACACCCCATTGAGGAAAGCTAGAAATAATAAATCATCACCTATTACAGTCCAATCCTTCTATCGAATAAATGGTCCTTCGAGCCGGATCTGGCATTCTTTATGGACAAAGAATTGATCAGTATCACTATGCAACCTGAAGAAGCATCTTCACAGATTGTCAGACCCAAACGTCAAGTTCATCTTCCTGTTTACCTTAGAGATTATGATCTTACGACTGTACATCGTAGAGCTGGCAGCCAGCCGGTATCGCCTCACACAATACAGCATACACAGTGGCTTGGAGATGCTGCAGTGAACATCCCTTCACCTTCTACCAGAGTATCGAGTCCCATAAGTCAAGGTCCATGGGACACAGTGGATGAATGGTCGCCCATAATCGGGGAAAGGGATCCTTTTATCCAAGGAATGGATAACATAGAACTGCAACAACCTAGCGCCAGCTACGCTCTAGTGCAGCCAGTTAATAGTCCTCAGACTTCTCCATATCATCGGCCATGGGAAGAACATCAGTCCACGCCGTTGCCAAGTACATCTTTCCCTGCACAGGATAGACTCCTCCCACATCCTGGAACAGCATCCTACCATCCACACTCCATGGTGTCTACATCTTTGCCCCCACCTACCTATGGTAAGCGTCGCCAGACAGACTACACAACAGCGCCACCTCTAAAGCCATACCAGCCCCTTCCTGCTACAATAGGTGACTCTAAAATGTTAGACATTCTGGGAACAATGATGGGTGAACTTCAGATAATGAAAGATCAGATCTTAGCGGCGGCACCTACTAAATCACACATTCAGCCAACCATGTGTGATGAACGTGCTGGCCATGATTTCCCTTCCTGGCAGCGTCCTGAAAACCCAAGTCACCCTCTTTATCAGAGAACAGCTCTTCCTATGCCGGGCCTCCAAGCAGATACTCCTGTCCCTCACTGGCATTCCAGGACATTGTACAAGTCCCCTAGAGAGACTTTAGATTACCCTACACAGGTGCGTTCTCAGTCCCAGCAACCCACAGGGCCACAGTTAGTACACAGAGATCCTTATGCCTCTAACCTGAATCCTGTAAGACAAGAAACCATCTACCGAGGTCCAGTGCCAACCATACCCAACTTTTGTACTAAGGACCCCAGTGAGTTTACTCGTTTAAAGATAGCTCTTGAGAACCTTCTACCATCAGATGCCACAGAACTGTTCCGGTACCAAATCTTGCTGGATCATTTGAAGCTAGACGAAGCTCGTCTGGTGGCAGATTCCTATCTCAATTCACCATTTCCATACTCTGCTACTATGGCTGCTCTGAATGAAAGGTTTGGCCAGCCTCACAAGTTGGCACTCAAGAAGATTGCCAAAGTGATGGATTCCCCAGATATCCGACGAGGAGATACTGAGGCCTTTGACAAATTTGCTCTACAGATTAGAGCTTTGGTGGGTATGTTGGAAACTCTTGGAGATGAAGGTGAAGCCGAGCTTCGATGTGGGTCACATGTAGAGAGACTGCTGAGTAAGTTACCTGTTGAAATGAGATCAGGATTCCGAAGACAGATGTACCACCGTCCTGGGTCTGTGTATAACCTTCGTGAATTTTCCGAGTGGCTCCAGTATGAGGCCTGGTGTCAAAGCAGTGAGTCACAGATCAGTTACAAGAGCCAGAGACCAGAACGCTGGAGAGAAACCAAACCCACTGTCCGTTCAGCTACCATTCTTCATGGAGCGGACGACATTGCCACAAAGATACCCTCAGCACCGTCTCAAGTTAGACCAGTTAATGCGGAGAAACCTAAACTCCCACCTAGAGCTTTTTGTCCTTACTGCGATAACGAGGACCATTATCTTAGTCAATGTCCCACTTTTAAGTCCTTTGATAAACAGCAAATGATTGAATGGATCCAGACCAATCATCGTTGTTGGCGCTGTGGACGTGCACACCAAGCAGCCCAGTGCACACTCAAGAAGCCTTGTAGCATCTGCAAAGGGAAGCACTTACAAATCTTGCATGAGGTCAACACAAAGGGTACCAGAGAAGGTTCCTGCCTTGTTAGTTCAACCACTGAGACACTGTACTTGGACAGACCCACTGACTGCAGGCGTGTTCTCCTAAAGGTCATCCGGGTATTGCTGCGCTATGGAGGCAAGACGCTCGACACCTATGCTGTCATGGATGATGGGTCCGAGCGCACTATTCTTCTTCCTGATGCCGCCCATGAGCTTGGTATACAAGGTCAAGCCGAAAACATAGCCTTGCGGACCATCCGCCAAGATGTGCAGACCATCAGTGGTACCACGGTTACCTTCCACATATCTCCTGCCACTCAACCACAGAAGACCTTTAAGATCAATGCAGCATTCACTGCGAAACGTCTTGGTCTGGCCGATTACTCCTATCCTGTCAGTTTGCTGGAGAAGTACAAGCATCTTAAAGATCTCCCCCTGCAGGCCTTTGAAAGAGTGAGTCCTTTACTTCTCATCGGAGCTGATAACACCCATCTAATCACACCAATTGTACCTGTCCGAATTGGTCCACTTGGCGGTCCGGCCGCCATAAAGACAAGGCTAGGATGGACACTGCAGGGACCAGCCAAGATCTTGGAGACCAAGTTGCAGCCACAGCAGTGCCTTTTCCTGTCTCTCACCCCTGCGGAACTAGAACTCAAAAGAGATGTTGAAAGGCTATGGCAACTTGATGTTTTGCCTTTCCGTTGTGAAAAGCAGGTGACAAGGTCCAGGGAGGACCAGGAGGCCATTAACCTCTTAGAGAGCAGGACAACTCGTGTGGAGGTGAATGGAATCTTAAGGTACGCGACACCCTTGTTACGAAGAAAGGATTCACCCTCCTTTTGTGCTCCGAGAGAGGCTGTGGTTCCAAGTCTCCGGAGTATGGAACGACGACTAACCCAAAATCCAGAGAAAGCAGCCGTGTACAATGCTGAAATTGAAAAGCTAGAACTGAATGGAGCAGTTACTAAACTCTCAGCTGCTGCAAGCACTATGACAGGGGAGACCTGGTATATCCCGCACCACTTAGTCAGCCACAATGATAAGGACCGTATTGTGTTCAATTGCTCTTTCCAATATAAAGGACTGAACCTTAATGATTCCTTGATGCCTGGTCCAACTTTGAGCCCTTCTCTGCTAGGTGTTCTACTTCGTTTCAGGGAGCATTGTGTGGCTATCAGCGGTGATATACGTGGAATGTTCCACCAAGTTCTGCTCTTACCTGAGGACAAGCCCCTCCTGCGCTTTCTCTGGCGTGGCATGAGACGCAGCGATCCCCCTGACATCTATGAATGGCAGGTGCTGCCGTTCGGAACCACGTGCAGTCCCTGCTGTGCATCCTTCGCCCTCCAAAGACATGTCTCATCGCACAGCACAGCGGATGAAGATGTGAGACATTCCGTGGAACGCTGCTTTTATGTGGATAACTGTCTACAGAGCTTCCCATCTGCTCAAGAGGCACGGCAGTTACTAGACAAACTTCGTAAGCTGCTAGAGTCCGGAGGGTTTGATATCCGTCAATGGGCCAGCAACGCGCAAGAAGTCGTCAGTCACTTGCCACCAGAAGCCAGATCTCCCAAGCTAGAGCTGTGGCTTTCACATAATAAAGAAGACCCACGTGAATCCACCTTGGGACTGAATTGGCACTGTGAGTCGGACCACCTAGGATTTAAGCATAGACCCGTTACTTACAGTGCTCTGACGATGCGGAACATATATCGTGTGTTAGCAAGTCAGTATGACCCCCTTGGTGTCATTCTTCCTTTCACCACACGAGCCAAGGTGATTGTTCAACAGCTCTGGATTAAGAACAGGAACTGGGATGATCCACAACTTCCCGATGATCTTCAGCAGGCATGGAAGGTGTGGGAAGCTGAGCTTCAGTACTTACCTCTTGTAGTACTCCCTAGGTGTTACATTCCATCCAGCATGGACAATTCAGAGGTCACTCGGGAAATCCATATATTCACCGATGCTTCTGAGAAGGCTTATGGGGCAGTCGCTTACCTTCGCTCAGAAGATCCATGCGGGAAGGTACACCTTTCATTCCTCATGGCCCGATCACGTGTTGCCCCACGTAAGCAGTGCTCAATTCCTAGACTGGAGCTGTGTGCTGCTCTAATAGGAGCGCAGTTGGCCAAGCTGACTGAAAATGAGCTCACCTTGAAGATCCAGAAGGTCACTTTCTGGACAGATTCAACAACTGTCCTCCACTGGTTACATTCCGAATCCTGCCGCTTCAAGGTGTTTGTGGGCACTAGGGTGGCAGAGATTCAAGAATTGACTGACCTTAAAGGGTGGAATTACATTGACTCTGTCAGGAACCCGGCGGATGATCTTACCCGTGGTAAGAGCCTGAAGGACCTTATTGAACCCAATCGGTGGATCCAAGGGCCAAAATTCCTCCTCCAACCTCAGAGTACTTGGCCAGCACCACCAGTTATGCACAGCTTAGTGCCTGATGACGCTACGGAATTAAAGCGAAGTGCCTTCTGTGGCGTGATTAACTCAGCACCAGTGACAGCAGATGGTAGTAAGTTTAGTAGCTGGAAAGACTTGGTCAAAGCAGTAGCACAGGAGTTGCATGGGGCGGCAGAACTAAGTGGCTCCCCTCCAGCCAGTGCTTACCAGAAGGCAGAACTGACCGCGCTGAGACAGGTCCAGATGGATAGTTTTCATGAAGACTACCATCTGTTGAAGAATGGTAAGCCTGTTCGTTCTAGCAGCCGCTTACTTTGTCTCTCCCCAGAGTTCGACAGAACCAGTGAGGTAATACGGGTTGGAGGACGATTAAGGCGGGTGGAAGGATTAGACCCAAGCACAGTACACCCTATCGTGTTGGATTCCAGTCACCCTAACACTCAGCTACTCATAAAGGACTATGATGCTCGCCTTTGCCATCCAGGACCAGAGCGAGTGTTTGCAGAGCTCCGTCGAAGGGTGTGGATACTGAAAGGGAGAGAGGCAGTGAGAAAGCACCAGCGAACATGTCTTGAATGCTGTAAATGGAGGTCGAAGCCAGCCTCCCAGAAGATGGTTGATCTCCCTCCACCACGACTTCGGTTGTTCAAACCTGCTTTTCATTCAACCGGAATGGACTGCTTTGGGCCTCTTCTGGTCAAAATAGGTCGTCGGACGGAGAAGCGGTGGGGACTTTTATTTAAGTGCTTGACCACCCGGGCAGTGCACCTTGAGGTGCTGACATCTATAGATAGTGATGCCTTTCTCATGGCACTACGTCGGTTTATAGGTCGCCGTGGGAAACCTGCAGAGTTATATTCGGACCAAGGCACCAACTTTCGAGGTGGTGAGAGAGAGCTTAAAGAATCCTTCAGTCAGCTCAGTGGTGATCTGCAACAGCAACTAGCGAAGCAACAAATTAGCTTTCATTTCAATCCTCCAGCTGCTCCACACTTTGGAGGGGTGTGGGAACGCGAGATTCGTTCAGTAAAGGCTGCACTTTATACAACCCTGGGCTCAGAATCGGTAACTGAAGAAGTGCTTCGAACTGTCCTCATAGAGATTGAGGCCATCCTCAACTCCAAACCTCTTGGTTACGTTTCAGCAGACATTGCTGATGCAGATCCGGTCACCCCAAACTGCTTTCTAATGGGGCGGCCAGATGGGTCCCTACCCCAAGTCATATATCCAGTGTCTGAGCTCCTAGGAAGACGGAGATGGAGGCATTCACAAGTATTGTCTGACAGATTCTGGACGGCCTTCATAAAGTATTACTTACCTGACATGCAGGCCAGGGGAAAGTGGCAGAATCCATCAGTAGACATCAAACCCGGGACAGTTGTCATGCTTGTTGACCCTCAGTTACCCCGTTCATTCTGGCAGATCGGGAGAGTACTTAATGTCTTTCCTGGGGCTGATAATCGAGTTCGAACAGTCGAGGTGCAGATTAAGGACAAAGTCTACACAAGACCCATCGCTCGACTGATTGTTCTTCCAGAGATCCAAGATGAGGGGGATGAAAGCCACACTAGTGACTAACGGTAGTCCATATAGTGTCGGCCTTTCAATGGAGCAAATTTGTAACCAAATTTGGGGGCGGCTGTGTTGGAAAGGCCGAGTCATGTGCGCATGCGCTACTTACTGTCAGTCATCATCAGCAGAGAGCGGGACTGTACAAGCAAGACTGTGTGTGCAAAGTGCGTCAATAAATATATATCACAAACACACACATCTAAATACTTTAAGCAACCTGTGTACTGCTGTGTTGTGCATAGCCAAAAAGGTCAACAATAAACCACCTTTGCATGGAACTGATTCAATCTAGTGTGTTCTGATCGACACCCCATTGAGGAAAGCTAGAAATAATAAATCATCACCTATTACAGTCCAATCCTTCTATCGAATACAAACTTTAAGTTGGCATGAAAAAGCCTTGCCAGAAAGTTTGAAGAATTTTTAAAAGTTTGAAGTTTTTAGTTTTAATTAGTTTAAGTTTTAGTTTAATAGTTTTAAAAGTTTGTAGAAGTTTGAAGGTTTTCAGTTTAGAAATATTAGTGTTACGACCCTGCGCTTCCTTTCCTCGTCTGCTGGTGGTGTTATGATTCAGGAGAGTGTGGGAGATTGTACACACCTGACACCGGTTCACTACTTGATTGTGGAGAGGATAAAACCTTGGCCTTCACCACTCTTCTTCACTTCGTCCAGGGGATTGACAGCCTCTGGAGAAGTCACTTTTGTCGTGCCTTTATTTATTTACAACCCGTACCAACCTTTTCTCTTCCCCATTTGGATTATGATTTTTCCCCTTTGATTTTGAACCCTAGACTTTGTGATATTAATTTATCTGTATTTTGAAGAGTAATAAAAACTTGCAAGTCATTCAGTGTACTTGTATCCTTTATGTACGGTCGAAACGAGCTGGCCGTAACATAAATTGGGGGCTCGTCCGGGATCCTATGGGGGTAGGAAACGTTGGTAAGTATGGGTTGTATGTGTATGTTTTTGTGAATGGTGGTTACCTTTATAAATGAGAACTCTGGTTAGTTAGAGTGTTTCCAGCTGGATTGTGAATACAGTCCTTCCGACGGAGCACTGTTTGTTGTTTTGTTTTGTTATTTTGCCTTTCTTGTTTTTGGAGGTTATCCTGGGTGGAGATTAGCTCTCTGTAGGGGGTACGCTTCCGGACCTTCAGTCTGACTGATTGTCGTGGAGCTTAGCGTTTAATGTCGCCCCGAGCCCGGTACATCTCTGAAGACCAGGTAGGATTTAGTTAGTGTTTTCTGAGTTAGGAGCTGGAGTTTTCTTATATTGTAAACGGTAAATCCATTCAACAAAAATAAGTAAAGGTAAATCATTGCGTTCGTGTGTATAGTGCGGTTTATTCTCGCGCTTACACTGTGTTTTGACTTGTGGGAAGTCTTCGGAAGTTTTTGTGAATGAGCATAGGTTGCGTAAAACTGTGACGTAGTTCCTTTTTGAAGCAGTGGCTTATGGGAGTTGTATTTCGAGTAAACAGCGTCTCACGTGTGTTAGCTAAATTAGTAATTTCGTTTGTGTTATTGTGCGTATACATATGCGAACAAAATGTCTTCGGTGCTCGAAGATTTTTTTGCGTGTCCATCAGAAGCTTTGCTTGAGAGTTGTACAAAAGAGCAGTTAGTGCAAATTGCCGAACGCTTCAGTGTCGATCTTACTTCTCAAGAAAAGAGACTGAAGGAAACTATTGTGACTACTTTGAAGCGATCACTTGTTGATAGAGGAGTTATAGAGGTAAGCACTGAGTTAATTACTCCTAGTGAATCGTTTGTGTCTACTCCTGCTGATGTTTATAGTGAAAGTGAGACAAAATTTCCAGAATTGTCTTTGCAAGAGAAGCAATTGTGTTTAGATGCCGCGAAAATTCGTGCTGAACGTGACGATCGCGTTATGAAAGAGCGAGCGGTAGAAAGAGAATTTGAAGAAAGAAAATTAGATCATCAGTTAGCTATGCGAAGAATGGAGCTCGAGTTAGTGAAGGAACGAGAAGAGAGAACGTTTCAGTTAGAGAATGAACGAGAAGAGAGAGCGTTTCAGATAAAAAAGTTGGAGTTAGAATTAGCAGCAAAGACAGCTGAAGTTTCACAAGCGAATGTGCCTCCTGTTCTACAACAGCGTGCGAATACAGGTGAACCTGTGTTTGACGTTCACAGAAATATGAGATTAGTGCCGCCATTTTCTGAAAAGGAAGTGGATAAATATTTCTATCACTTTGAACGGGTTGTTTTATCCATGAAATGGCCGAAAAGCTTTTGGACTTTATTGTTACAGTGTGTGTTCACAGGTAAAGCTCAGGAAGTTTATTCTGCACTCTCACTGGAACAGAGTGGTGAGTATGATGTTGTGAAATCTGCTGTGTTACATGCATATGAACTCGTGCCTGAGGCATATCCTCAAAAATTTAGGAGTTTGAGTAAAGTTGATGAATGTACTCATGTTGAATTTGCAAGAGAAAAAGAGAACTTGTTTGATCGTTGGTGCACTTCAATGAAAGTTACAACTAAAGAGCAGTTAAGAGAATTAGTGCTCTTAGAGGAGTTTAAACATTGTGTTCCTCATGCTGTAGCTACGCATCTCACTGAACACAAGGTGAATACACTTTCTGAAGCGGCTATCATGGCTGATGAATTTGTGTTAACCCATCGTGGGTCATTCAGTTCAGTCGGTCTTAAAACCAACGATATGAGTAAGTCTAAGTTTTGCTTTCAACCTAAGACGAAGTCTCCTGTGATGAGTAGGAATATTAAGGCGACAGTTGCTGAACATGTTAGTAAACCTGTACTCTCACGAGACATGGTTTGCTTTTATTGTAAAAAGCCTGGTCATAAAATATCTGACTGTCTTATTCTCAAGAAGAAAGAGAGATTGTCGAAACCTGTTGCTTTAGTTTCTGCTTCACCATTCATTGTTGATACTCGTGATAAGAAAGATTGTCATTTATCTGGTGCTAGTGATAAATCTGTTGATCAGTGTATAACTTCTTCTGTTGATTATACACCTTTTATCACTGAGGGAAATGTGTCATTGCCTGGTTCAAACGAAACGGTGCCAGTACGTCTTCTTCGAGATACAGGAGCCGCGCAGTCGTTTCTTCTAGAAGGAATTTTGCCTTTAACTTCTGAAACTGCTACTGGAACTCATGTATTGGTGCGAGGTTTTGAGATGGGGTTTGTTGAAGTGCCTTTGCATCAAATCCATCTTTCCTCTGCCATTGTATCTGGGGATGTAGTAGTTGGTGTTCGTTCTGCACTTCCAGTCCCTGGGATTACATTTATTCTAGGAAATGATTTAGCTGGTGGGAATGTTTGGGGACGGAGTGATGTGGCAGCTCCACCCATAATAGCATCTATACCGAGGAAATCTGATGTTGATAATTGTAGAGAATTTCCTGATTTGTTTCCAGCTTGTGCAGTTACTCGATCAATGGCTAAACCCCTGTCTGAAAACCAAGTTGAAGTTCCACTGCATGACACTTTCTTTTACACTGTTAATACAGGTAAGCCAGGATCTGATGTGTCTAAATGTCTTGAGCAAAGAGACCTGAAGTCCTGTCCTTCGTTGTCTTCTGACCAGAAAGATTCAACAGTGCTGCAAAATGAATCTGCTGATACGTCTGAGGTTCTGTCCACCCCTGAGAAAACCAATTTTGATCTCTCTGTTGATGACTGTTCTCTAACTTCTTTGTTACAGATCTCTCGAGAGGATTTAATTAGAGCTCAACAGAGCGATGACACTCTTAAACCTTTATTTTCTGCAGCCGGGTCTAAGAAGTGTTCTGATCCTCTGTCCTCTTCGTACTTTCTTGACGATGGTCTGCTTTGTCGGACAGTGGTCCTGCATAAAGATGTTTCTCTGGAACCTAAAACTCAGATTGTGCTTCCTTTTACAGTGAGAGACTCTGTGTTGCATTTGGCTCATCAAGGACTTGCTGGTCATACCGGAGTTCGTAAAACGTATGATCGTGTCTTGCGACAGTTCTATTGGCCTAAGGTAAAACGAGATGTGGCAAAACATGTTCGATCTTGTCATACATGCCAGATCACCGGTAAGCCAAATCAAAAAGTGCCTGTTGCTCCGTTGCAGCCTATTTCTGTCGTCTCCACTCCTTTCGAGCATTTGATAGTTGATTGTGTTGGTCCTTTGCCCCGGTCTAAGACTGGTCACCAATATCTTTTAACCGTCATGTGCCAGACTACTCGTTATCCTGCTGCTTATCTGTTAAGGTCCATCACTACTAAATCTGTCTTGAAGGCCCTCACTAATTTCATGTCGACCTTTGGAATTCCCAAAGTTATTCAATCCGATCAGGGTTCGAACTTCATGTCAAAACAGTTCTCAAAAGCCCTGCGTCAACTTCGAGTAAACCCCAATATTTCTAGTGCCTATCATCCGCAGAGTCAAGGAGTTCTTGAGAGGTTTCACCAAACCCTGAAGTCCCTTTTGAGGTCATATTGTGTGGAACTCGATGCGGATTGGGAAGAAGGTCTGCCGTGGATGTTATTAGCGATACGTGAGGTAATTCAAGAAAGCCTTGGGTTTAGCCCAAATGAATTAGTGTTCGGACATGTAGTGCGAGGACCTACGGCTGTGTTAGCTGATGAGTGCCGAACGTCTAAACCTTCTGAAAACATTTCAGATTATGTGAGTGGATTCCGGCGTAGGTTGTATGAGGCACGAGCTCTCGCTAAAAAGAAGTTGAGTAAATCTCAAATCAAAATGCAACAACATTTTGACAGAAAAGCTAAGCTGAGAGAGTTTCAGGTGGGTGATCAAGTATTGGCTTTGCTGCCTCTACCTGCCAACCCA
>NC_138723.1:32192835-32197835 GCF_965113295.1 Leuciscus leuciscus | reverse complement strand
AAAACTTTTCAGATGCTACTGGGTCTGATGGCAGCCGCAGCCTCCGTTTGCAGACTGGGCTTGCTGCACATGAGACCGCTGCAGGACTGGTTGCAAAACCGAGTGCAGCCGCAGGTGTGGAGAGCGGGGACAGAACGCCTTATCATAACACGTTCATGTCTCGAGACTCTGGCACTTTGGTCCGGCACGACCATGTACGAACAGGGTGCTGCTATGGGCAGAGTGGTCAGGAGGGTAGTGGTCACTACGGATGCATCACTTTCAGGCTGGGGAGCTCTCTGTGATGGCAGACCAGCGTTCGGTACGTGGGCGGGGGACCAGAAGCGCTGGCATATAAACTGCTTGGAGATTGAAGCGGTTCGTCTAGCTCTGCAGAGCTTCCTTCCATTCGTTAAAGACAGTCAAGTTCTCATCAGAACGGACAACACGGCGGTGGTGGCGTACATCAATCGCCAGGGAGGGTTGCGATCCCTGCAGGGCTTAGCGAGGCAGC
Organism: Leuciscus leuciscus; assembly: GCF_965113295.1. Classification (NCBI taxonomy): domain Eukaryota; kingdom Metazoa; phylum Chordata; class Actinopteri; order Cypriniformes; family Leuciscidae; genus Leuciscus; species Leuciscus leuciscus. The sequence continues at coordinate 32,197,342 of NC_138723.1, read as the reverse complement.
TGCTCTTGTGGACGGATCGGGTACTTCTTTTCGATCCTAGCAGTACATGTACCAGGCAGTTTGAATTGTGGCACGGACATGCTATCCAGGGATGGCATTGTGCACGGAGAGTGGAGACTACACCCTCAAACTATAAATATGATCTGGAATCTCTGCGCGCGAGGCGGAGAACGACCTCTTTGCTTCAGAGGAGAGCGCCCACTGCCTGCTGTACTTCTCACTGACAACGGCTCCTCTGGGAGGGGACGCGCTGTCGAGCCGCTGGGCCAAGGGGCGGAAGTATGCATTTCCCCCGGTCAAAATAATGCTGCTAGTGCTGCAAAAGATCAGGGAAGAGAGATGTGCGTTGATTCTGGTAGCGCCCAAGTGGCCCAACCAGCCGTGGTTCCCGGAACTGGTGAACATGTCGCAGCTCCCCCCGTGGCGAGTCCCGCTGAGAAGGGACCTTTTATCCCAGGTGAAGGGCTCACTCAATAAGGGAACGTCTCTGGTTACTCACGTAACCGTAGTTCCCTGAGAAGAGGGAATGAGACATTACGTAAACTGCCGTGTGAAAAGCTTTTCAGCCTCAATAGCTCTCGTTCAGTCGAAAGATTCTGAGGTTTTTTGGCGCCCGACGTCACCTATGTTGGAGGCTGCCAGCCAATCAGGTGAGGATGCGGGCACCATTGGCTATTTGCAAGCAAAAGAGTTATTCAATTCAGGCTTCAGCATTTCAAGGAAAATGGATTTCCCCATACGTAATGTCTCGTTCCCTCCTCTCAGGGAACTACGGTTACGTGAGTAACCAGAAACGTTTCCATAGTTGTTAGTTAGTTAAACACCTGTTCTCTGTTCTGTTGATTTTCCTCCCTTGTTTATTTAAGCCTTCAGTTCATTCAGTTCTTTTTCTGGTATTGTCTATGTTTTAATGTAGATGTGTTCTCGCTCTGGACTGTTTATTTCTACATTCTACATATATTTCTATACCTACTGGCTCAAAAGAACGATTCGTTCATGAACCGAACATCACTAGCGCTTTCTACAGCCACACCTAACAATTATGTTACTAACTACAATTTTTGTTTTGTAATTTGGAATCAGTAACTGACTATAGTTTGTAAGTAATCTATCCAGCACTGATTTACTGACTACCACACACACACAAAAGTACTGTTTATTTCGTTTTGGATATTTCCTAATAAGTGACATGACCTGTTGACACAAGGATCCATGGATTCCTGTTGTTTATGCTAAATTCTGCCCGTATCAACTGTATGTAAGACCAGAAATAGAAGTGTTTGGTGGGGTGAGTGATGGGTGATGCTATATATTTCTCCTGTAGATCCTCCAGGGAATCCTGTGATCTCCATCAGTCCATCTGGTGTAATAATTCAGTGACTCAGTGACATCACACGCCGATGCACACAAATCAGTGTTTAACGTTACTAACCCGCTGACTCCGTGCGTTCCTCAGCATCGGTCGCGATCCAGAGCAGCGATTAGGGGTTAGGTGCCTTGCTCAAGGGCACCTCAGTCATTTCCCACCGGTCCTGGAATCGAACCAGCAACCTTTGGGTTACCAGTTCAACTCCCTAACCACTAGGCCATGACTGCCCCCGCAAATATATATATATATATTGTATACTACTAAAGTTTGTTGGATAATAAAAAAAAGTCTCAGCCTGTTCTGCTGACTGAGAGGTCAGAGGTCAGCCCGTTCTGCTGACTCAGAGGTCAGAGGTCAGAGGTCAGCCTGTTCTGCTGACTGAGAGGTCAGAGGTCAGCCTGTTCTGCTGACTGAGAGGTCAGAGGTCAGCCTGTTCTGCTGACTCAGAGGTCAGCCTGTTCTGCTGACTCAGAGGTCAGAGGTCGGCCTGTGAGAAGCCCTTGACTGGATCTGAGTGTTGCTGTAGATGTAAGGGTTCAGGTGATGCTTGTGAAGGTCAGGTTGTAAAGCAGGTGCTGGTTCAGGTTAGTTTAACTCATGATTTGTGCAGTTAACCGTGTAATTGCAGTCAGTCTGTGTGTGACCCGTCAGCCGGGTTAACTGGGTTAACTGGTATTGAGTTAACTTGCTGCTTTCCCTGTTTGTAGTGGAGTGCTCTTTTGTTTTTATTGTTAATCGCTGTTTTATTCGTACGTTTTGCTGTTGAAACGGTTTGGAAGCATGACGATGAGATGCTGCTTCAGTCAAACGGTGTTCATACAGTCATCCAGGGCCGTAACCAACACACACACTGAGAGGAACACACACACTGAGAGGAACACACACACTGAGAGGAACACACACACTGAGAGGAACACACACACTGAGAGGAACACACACACACTGAGAGGAACACACACACACTGAGAGGAACACACACACTGAGAGGAACACACACACACTGAGAGGAACACACACACTGAGAGGAACACACACACACTGAGAGGAACACACACACACTGAGAGCAACACACACACTGAGAGCAACACACACACTGAGAGCAACACACACACTGAGAGCAACACACACACACTGAGAGCAACACACACACACTGAGAGCAACACACACACTGAGAGGAACACACACACTGAGAGGAACACACACACACTGAGAGGAACACACACACTGAGAGGAACACACACACTGGGTCTCATTCATGAAACACGAGCAGAACGAATTTGTGTGTAAATCGTGTGTAAAGTGGTTCTGGCGTAAATTTTTGGATTCATTAAAATGTTCGTATTTTCCAAATGTTAGTCGGTACGAAAGAAATCTCCACCTGCTCCAGCCACGCGTGAGTACGTTTAACAACCGAACGCTTCGCTCATTAATGAGGCTGCATTTTAATTCCCCTTAATCGGGTTTATTTGACGGGGTTACATGTCGAACCATTTTCTTTTCACTTCTGGGACTGCTCGATTAACAGATGAAACTCCATTAACTACATCTGTAATATATGCTGCCAAGCTTCCTTTTGTTTAGGACCTGATACGCCACTCTGCACGCTTGAAAATAAAATGTGGCGTTTTGAATGAACTTCTGATAATAAAACTTCAATTTCTGCATCTGAGAAATTTCTCTTTTACATTCGCTTTTGAGAAGACATGTTGAAATCCTTCGTTTGGTGTCATAATATGATGCCCATATATAGTTGTCAGTCGGATTTAATGGGCGGGATTTATGGTAATTGAGAATGAGCGTGTATGCGCGTCCCATTTACGACTGATTGGAATTCATTAACACACACACACTTATCGATTGCTAAGAGGATCGATTGCTCCTGTCTGCCTCGCTGCCTGCTGTGAGTGTGTTTGCTTCGGTGCTGTAAGCTCCGTCTTAGCCTCGTATTTCCTTGTTTTGAACCATCATTTACTACAATTTCTAGTTGTTTATACTACTACTAAATACAGCTTACCCAACATCTCAGATTAACCTGACATCGCTAGCTTCCGTTACTACTAGCACAACACGCTAGTAATTCGCTAGCCTGTTAACGCGCCACCCGTGCGCTCAGCTATTTTTATTTATTTATTTTCTCTCGCGCGCTCGCGCCTTTGAGTTCATAAAAGCTCAGGTGAGTAAGAAACACTCAACAAACACGGTGAGTAATGTCTTGTCCTGTTATTATCATGCATCGCGTCTGAATGCGTTGTTGTTTTTGGAGCTCTATCGATTTGATTTATAATTCTTTCTCTTTAAACTCGCTTACAACGAACATTTTCTACTTTTCCTCACTGAGAAGCACTACTGCTCAAACCTCATAGTTACAACGCGGACTGTTGAGCAGACGCGTCTCAAGCCTATTAGTGATCCAACGCTGCATACTCTTAAAGGTTACGTCCGTGGATCACGGCTGAACGCGTCTTCTCCACACTCATTTACAAACAAACTTATAATATAAATTAGTATTAATATTGATAGCATCACTGGTAGCTTCGTTGCTAACTCACTGTCCATCTGTTAAAATGGCGAATATATCAGATGTAAGTAGTCTACCGCTTGGTGCAGGTGAGGACACATTTGAGCTTCACGCACTGCTGTCTGAGCTGGAAGCTGTTGAGAAACAGATCCACAACCTTTTATTGAGACAGGCCGAGCTGAGAGACCGGTGTTTGGCTCTTGAAACATCACGCGCCGACGCACACAAATCAGTGTTTAACGTTACTAACCCGCTGACTCCGACCGCGTCTACTCCGTGCGTTCCTCAGCATCGGTCGCAATCAGCCATGGTCTCGTTCACTCCGGCTCCAACACGCCACCACGAAGCCTGGGTGGTTCCGCAGCGGAAGACGCGAGTCAGGTTTAGACCAAGACTTTCTCCGACCCTCCCGGTTTTCGAGTTATCGACACAAAACCGCTTCTCCCCTCTACGCGAAACAGAACGCGATGCTGTGATCATCGGCGATTCCATCGTTCGGCACGTACACGCTACGTTAGGTACAAGTAAGGTGCAAAGTCACTGCTTCCCTGGTGCTCGTGTTTCTGAAATCGCTGCTCGCGTTCCCGAGATCCTGAACGGTGACGAGCGCGTCGGAAC
>NC_138723.1:32169894-32177394 GCF_965113295.1 Leuciscus leuciscus | reverse complement strand
TAAAGGGACACACAAAAATGGCGCATTTTTGCTCACACCCAAAAAGGGGCAAATTTGACAAGCAATAATAAATGATCTGGTATTTTGAGCTGAAATTTCACACACACGTTCTGAGGACTCCATAGATTTATATTACATCTGGTGAAAAGGGGCATAATATGTAAATATATACATGCATGTGTGTGTATTTATTTATACAAAGTAATTATACACAGTACTCACACATATTATGTCAACACAAACTTTTATTTTGGATGCGATTAATCACGATTAACACATACACACACACACACACACACACACACACACACACACACACACACACACACACACACACACACACACACACACACACACACACACACACACACACACACACACACACACACACACTACCTGCAGCTGCCAGGCCACAGCTGATGTTGGGTGGCTCCAGCAGTGGACAGGCGACAGCACTGGTGTGTGTGCTGGTCTTCAGGCAGCGCAGGAAAGGTGTGCTGCTCCCACTCAGGTAGTCTGATGTTTTATACTCGGCCACGGAGCAGTCGGAGAGCACCGTCACACTCAGACCTCGGGCCTGAACACAGCCGAACACCTGCACACAGAAGTACAGAGCTCTGTGTGTCTGTGTGTGAGAGAGTGTGTGTGAAAGTGTGAGAGTGTGTGTGTTAGAGCTTCACCTTCTCCGTCCACTGGAACAGCTGGTCTTCAGCGACGTAACAGGAGCACTGGCATATCAGCACCTGCACACACACACACACACACACACACACACACACACACACACACACACACACACACACACACACACACACACACACACACACACACACACACACACACACACACACACACACACACACACACACACGCACACACACACACACACACGCACGCACACGCACACACACGCACACGCACAATACAGGGTTCATTTTGCATTGTTTTTCAAGATTATGTATTATGTAATGACAAGTGCAATAATTGTGCAGTTTAAATTATATTGCATATCTTATTATAAAATAATAAAATAAGCACAAAACTGATGATCTTGACAGGTTTAGTCAGATTAAGACCTTGTGATTGCTGAGGTTCTGTGATATGTAATATGTGGTGAGTAAGTGTGTGTGTGTGTGAGTGTGTGATATCCTCACCTGCTTCTGCTGGTACAGGACACATGATGGCTCTCCGTCAGTTCGGCTCCGCTCGTTCCACAGGGAAACCCGGGCCACGGGCTGCCAGCCTCCAGAGCTCAGCACGTATGCAGAGACGAAGCCTGGGAAAATAGGAGAACATGAGAACGGGAGAACAGGAGAACATGGGAACGGGAGAACAGGAGAACGGGAGAACAGGGGAACGGGAGAACAGGAGAACATGGGAACAGGAGAACGGGAGAACGGGAGAACGGGAGAACACGGGGGAACGCTGAATTTAGTCCTAATTTGTAAGTCGCTTTGGATAAAGGCGTCTGCTAAATGACTAAATGTAAATGTAAATGTAAACATGGGAACGGGAGAACAGGAGAACGGGAGAACAGGAGAACGGGAGAACAGGAGAACGGGAGAACAGGGGAACGGGAGAACAGGGGAACGGGAGAACAGGGGAACGGGAGAACAGGGGAACAGGGGAACGGGAGAACATGGGAACGGGAGAACAGGAGAACGGGAGAACAGGGGAACGGGAGAACAGGAGAACATGGGAACGGGAGAACAGGAGAACGGGAGAACAGGAGAACGGGAGAACAGGGGAACGGGAGAACAGGGGAACGGGAGAACAGGGGAACGGGAGAACAGGGGAACGAGAGAACAGGGGAACGGGAGAACAGGGGAACGGGGGAACAGGAGAACGGGAGAACATGGGAATGGGAGAACAGGAGAACGGGAGAACAGGGGAACGGGAGAACAGGAGAACGGGAGAACAGGAGAACATGGGAACAGGAGAACGGGAGAACAGGAGAACAGGAGAACGGGAGAACACGGGGGAACGCTGAATTTAGTCCTAATTTGTAAGTCGCTTTGGATAAAGGCGTCTGCTAAATGACTAAATGTAAATGTAAATGTAAACATGGGAACGGGAGAACAGGAGAACGGGAGAACAGGGGAACGGGAGAACAGGGGAACGGGAGAACAGGAGAACGGGAGAACAGGGGAACGGGAGAACAGGGGAACGGGAGAACAGGGGAACGGGAGAACAGGGGAACAGGGGAACGGGAGAACATGGGAATGGGAGAACAGGAGAACGGGAGAACAGGGGAACGGGAGAACAGGAGAACATGGGAACGGGAGAACATGGGAACGGGAGAACAGGGGAACGGGAGAACAGGGGAACGGGAGAACAGGGGAACGGGAGAACAGGGGAACAGGAAAACAGAAGAACAGGAGAACGGGAGAACATGGGAATGGGAGAACAGGAGAACGGGAGAACAGGAGAACATGGGAACGGGAGAACAGGGGAACAGGGGAACGGGAGAACAGGGGAACGGGGGAACGGGAGAACAGGGGAACGGGAGAACAGGGGAACGGGGGAACAGGAGAACGGGGGAACGGGGGAACAGGAGAACGGGGGAACGGGAGAACGGGGGAACAGGGGAACGGGAGAAAAGGGGAACAGGGGAACGGGAGAACAGGAGAACATGGGAACGGGAGAACAGGGGAACGGGAGAACAGGAGAACGGGAGAACATGGGAATGGGGGAACAGGGGAACAGGGGAACGGGAGAACAGGGGAACAGGGGAACAGGGGAACGGGAGAACAGGGGAAAGGGAGAACAGGGGAACGGGAGAACAGGGGAACAGGGGAACGGGAGAACAGGGGAACGGGAGAACAGGGGAACGGGAGAACAGGGGAACGGGAGAACAGGGGAACAGGAGAGCATGGGAACAGGAGAACAGCGGAACAGGGGAGCATGGAGGCATGGGAACAGGGGAACAGGAGAACAGGAGAACAGGAGAAGCTCAAGATCAGGTTCCGCAGGATCTCTAGAGCGAAGCGTGATGTTTCTCACCAGTGGCGTTTGGACCCGCAGCAATGATCAGATCCGAACACGACAGGGACCCACTGTCTGTGTGTGAGAGCCAGAACACATCCACACGCCTGAGACACACACACACACACACACACACTCAATTACTTTCATTATCAACCGCAGCTCAGATGAAGCCCATTCCCGCCACAAAATCATGCTTTTCTAAATCATTATTATGATATAAAGTGTCAAAATAATGACAGACTGTCATATTATGAGAAAAAGTAGGCTAGTAAATTTACATTTATGCATTTGGCAGACGCTTTTATCCAAAGCATTTCAAGGCACACATTTACATTTACATTTACATTTTTACATTTATTCATTTAGCTGACGCTTTTATCCGAAGCGACTTACAATTGCTATATATGTCAGAGGTCGCACGCCTCTGGAGCAACTAGGGGTTAAGTGTCTTGCTCAGGGACACATTGGTGTCTCACAGTGGATTCGAACCCGGGTCTCTCACACCAAAGGCATGTGTCTTATCCATTGCGCCACCACCACATTTACATTCTTATCAGTTCTTGCTTTCCCTGGGAATCGAACCCCTGTCCTGTTTTTGGCGTTGCAAGCGCCAACGCTCTACTGTTTGAGCTACAGGAAAACCAGTAATTATGTATATAGAAATTCCTTTTTATCTCATAATTTAAAACTTTTAAGACTGCTGTCTATAATTAACTTCATAATTATGACAGTGTCACATAAGAATAAAAAACAACCTTTTGTAAATCATTCATAATTATGACATCAAAAGTAGAAATTAGCATACTAAGACGAAATCAAGACAAAATGTTGAAATTGTGACATTAAAAGTTGTAGTTATGACATAGAGATTCATACTTTCAGCTTTTTATCACGTAATTATGACATTAAAAGTAGAAATTGACATTGTAATTATGACAGTCATATAATTTAACCTTCTCATAATTTAAACTTTTTAATGTCATAATTATGACTTGTATGTCAATTTTTACTTTTTGTGTCATATTTAAGATATAATCAATCATATGGAAACCCACATTAAGATATTGTAAACATGAGCATGCTGCTTTGAAACTGTGTGTGTATTGATTGATCTGTGCCGTGATAAATACAGTGATGATCCATATTCATATTCAAACTCAAAATTGCTTTATTAGTATGACTTTAAATAATATAACAATGCCAAAGCTGGGAATATGTACATAAAATAATATAAAAAACATCAAAACAATAAAAAATATATATAAATAACTCAAGTTTATTTCACAGCAGCTTGACAGAAACGCACGCGGCTGAAGTGAAACCGAAAGGATAGTGTTTTCATTTAGTCTCTTAAAAAGTTGATGAAATAAGACTATAAATCACATGTTACGGACGGACACAGTTTATTGCATTATGAATAAATATAATGCATGATTTTACCTCTTCTCCTCTATTTCCCGTCGGATCTGTTCATCTTCCTCGTTTTCCCTCGTCATATCATCATACTCATCCTCCTCGACAGCTCTCGAGTACACCGACAATACCTCGCCGAAGAAAGTCGCCATAACAGAGGATTATTGAGATTAATAACAATGCGAGTCTGGTCAAACCCGCTGTGTAACGATCGATGCTCCGCTACTAGCCCGACATACACCGGAAGTAGAACGGCAAAAGACTTTTATTTTGTTTTCAGTTCTTTTATGAGGGGACTGTTTTTATTAATGCAAATTTTTTAAATATATATTTATAATACAAAACGTGTGTGTATAATACACACAATTTAACAACAACACACCCATTGTCAACATAATACACAAAAAACTGCTATAACTTTTCTGCTAACGAGAAAAAAAAAGAAAAGAAAAAGAACATTAATTTATAGACATCAACAAGAGTATACAAATAAAAGGTTTTGTAAATTGAAGTCGTTCTACTTGGTTTCTTATTACTGAATTCACATTTGTGGATATACAGTTTGCAAAGAAGATAAATATTAAGGGAAATATTGTGTTATTCCGAAAGAGTTGTGAAACAATTATGAATAATAATAATAATAATAATAACCTATTATCAATCAAATATGTTAGTATTATTAAAACTGAGATCACAATCAGAATCACAGACTTTAGTGTGAAAGGTTTATTTTTTATTACAATTCTCGCGACAAAGGTCAGAATGCAGAGCAAATGTATTCAAATCTTTATTATAACCAACATTAAAATACTGTTTACCCAATATCCGCTCTGAGATCAGTGGTTCATTACATTCGGTACATCAGAGCTGATCTGAGACCAGTAGAGTGTGTTCGGCACACCAGTGCTGACGTCACTGAGTCTGACCTGAGATCAGCGGGCAACTCCGTCGGTCTGATGCTGTAAACAAACACGGAGGCTCCGGTACTCGGGCGATATTTATGAAATCTAAAGGATGGAAATTAGGCTTCCGATTTCCACACACAGTTATGTTTCAGTGTGTGTCTCTGTGGTGTTTATTATCGCGGGTAAGTTCTGTTTGATTTATCCCAGGCGTTTTGACGTCATATGTGAGCGTTAGCGCTGCTCCGTGCTAACATGCTAGCTTCAGTTAACAGCAATAATTATCTGGTGATTTTGTATTAATATCACATGAAGTGAGTCTATAAAGAACAGCTCTTGTTTTGTGTTAATTTAATGTTCTGAAGCAGCTCGTTTAAATACATCCAGTGTGCGTGTGTTTAAAGTGTGTCTCACATCAGGAAGTTTAGCTCGTATTGTTCTGTTAGCACATTAGCCTCCCTCATATTACATTATATCATTTTTACTCTCGAAAACGTTCCTTTAAATAAATAATAACTTACATAATTTAATCGCGTATTATTGTATTTTTAAACGTTTTAGGTTTGATTTGATCAAACCTGAATTATCAGCTCGAGTTTCCTTTAATAAACCAGGAGAGACGAACAATAAAGATTCAAATCTGAATTAATTATTTTTTTGTGTGTATTTTAATGAGCATCTGGTGTAAATCCTTAAATAACACCATTTACATGGTCTGTTTTTATATAGAGTGCTTTATGTCTGGGTTTAAAGTGATTTTGTTAAGTACTAAAATATCCCATGGTATTGTTTGAAGAGACGCCTGTATCATTGACGTGTTATATAAATATAATATTAATATAGCATTTAGGCATTGACACACATTTCACGATTTCGATTCACAATCTTGCAATTCAATTCCAGTTTCGATTCATTTGGATTTTATTTCAAGTACAATACATGTCCACTTTTCTTAAGAAAAAATAAATTGCACATTCGTTCATTTTTAGTGTACTAATAACATTATAATAACTTTGTAATTACATAATTATGTTCCTACTTTAATTCAGTATTTGAGATCTAAATATTTAACCCTAGGGTGCTCTTCACGTGGTTGTCAAAAACTACAGAATTATTATTATTTTATTTCAATGAAAGGAATGTACTATATTTTAGTTTGATAATGTTTTTTATTTTGTATTTTAGGGGATTTTATGGTACTAAATTATATTTATGCTGTATAATCCAAATTCACTTTTTGAGCATAGACCTGAACATTTAATTTCCAACTTAAACTGTGGTAAATATTGAATGCTTTAGAGCACAGACTGAAATTTGATCTCTTTTCAAAGACGACATTTGGTAGATTATTGCTGAAGAGAATTTTTTTTCTAAAAAAGTGCACAAAAATGTTACAGATTTTACATTTACATTTAGTCATTTAGCAGACGCCTTTATCCAAAGCGACTTACAAATTAGGACTAAATTCAGCGAGTCATCATAAAGAGGCAAAAGCAACAACAACGCAGGAAGTGCTCAAAATACGATTTTTTTTTAATTTTTTTTATTTTTTTATTTTTTCTAAGGTTAAGTGCTCACGGAAGAGATTGGTTTTCAGCTGTTTTTACGTTTATTGTCATGAAAAATCTATATTTTCAAAAACACGTTTTACTCTAAAACTGCAAGAAAATCAAAGCCATAAATCTAAATAAAGTTGAGCTTGATATCTCAACAAATGATCTTTCAGTGAGATGTTGTTCGGCTGCAGTTCCACACGCTTCCACTAGAGGAAACTCTCATTCATTTACAATGCGCTGGTTTCTGACCGCGAGGAGCTCAACGGCGCTTTCCCACTACACAGTACCAGCTCGACTCGCCTCGCCTTTGTGTGGTTTTCCACTGTGTAAGAGTTGTACCTGTACCTGCTTCCAGGTACTTTTTTTCGTACCACCTCCGGCGAGGTTCTAAGCGAGCTGAGGCGATACTAAAATGTGACGTGAAAACACGACAGACTGCTGATTGGTCAGAGAGAATCGTCACTATTCACTGCGTCATCATTGCACGCGCCAGACGGAGGAAGAAAAAAACAGCAAAAACAAAAACATCCAAAACCAGCATACACTCGATTTCCTCCATTGTCCTGTGTGTGTGGGTAGTGGGTGTGTGTCGGGTAGAAGATTAAGTCACGGCAGTTTCCTGCGGCGTCGCTATGACGACC
>NC_138723.1:32157394-32159894 GCF_965113295.1 Leuciscus leuciscus | reverse complement strand
GACGGTGTTCCTCTGTGTGTGTGATGGTGTTCCTCTGTGTGTGTGTGTGACGGTGTTCCTCTGTGTGTGTTCAGAGGCTCTTCCTCACACCAGCACTGCAGTGATCGTGGGTGGTGTGATCGGGGCCGTGATCGGCATCATCATCATCTCTGTGGTCACGTACCTCATCATCCGGCGGCAGGAGCACACTCACGACTACGAAGGGTATGTGGCTTCATCACACAGGCTTCTACTGGGGTCGTAGGTCATATGGGTTAACCAGTTAACTGTGTGTGTGCATGGAGCATGACGTCAGGACTGATAGGTTTTGACACTAATCCAGATACTAGTCAAACGGTGTGTGTCGGACCGGTGAACCGCTCCTCGAGTTTAACCCGCATCAGATGAACCTCACTAACCTCTCGACTCGTATTTCACACACACATCATTGCATAAAAAAATTTAAAATCATATGAGGACTGTAAAAAAAAAAATTGGTGAGTTAACATCAGTTAATGTAAAAAAACAAAAAACATTTTTATTCTGTTGATATATAATATAATGAACCTCAGCTAACATGAACTAACAATAAACAGATGTAATGTTTTTACATTTTTACTAATGTTGACAAAGATGAATAAGTACCGTCACAAATTTATTACTCATTTTCATTTAAAGTCCCCCTGTGGTGAAGATCCAGTGTTTAATGTAGTTTATGTGTCTATGTGGTGTTATTAATACGCTTTAAGACAAACCATGTGTAAATTCATAAGTCGACACCATTGCTGAGTATTTCCTCCTTAAAACTGCAGTGAACCAAAGACAGTCTCAAACACACGCTTTGAAATCGCTGGTGTTTCTGACGTCACAAACTACCTTGTAACCAATCAGATCAACGTGTGATCGTCAACCAGTGGATCTCTGAGCTGAGTGAGTGAGTGGAGGCGGGGTGAATTTGCATAATCATAGAACCGCGCATACTAAATAAGGCAAGGGTGTCGAGTTACATTATAGATGTTTTAAGACATTTAAGACAAGAGAACATTTTTTAGAGAAAAAACTGTTAAATATGTCATTTTAGTGATCAAAGATGAGTTTTAAGAGATAAAATGACTGACTACAGGTGGACTTTAATGCATTAACTGATGTTAACTAATGGGATTGTACTGTAAAGTGTTATGTGACATTATTAAACACATTTTTCTTCAATTTCTCTTTAATGTAAAAAAAAATTGTAGTATGTGGTGCTGTTTTGAATTTATAATGATTTAAATAGGCTAATTGTATTATTGTAATATGGATCCAATGAGTCATTATGGAGATTTGTGTGGTTAAATGTGTTTAATTGATGTGAAAGTGATCACGATAGATACATTTACATGCACTCAAATGATGGACGGTTCAGTCGGACTGAAAAGCTTCATGTGAACATGATTCGGCTGGATCTCAGTGACATGAATGTGTAGATCTGAAATAATCCCATCAACAGGGAACAATGAAGCATGGAAATGCTTGAATCCGACTATCTGATAAAAAAATAGTCGCAGATGTTTTAATTTGATTTACATCTTATGAACGCAAACGTTTATTTATGTCTTTCAAACTGGTCAGTGGAGGAGACTGATGTTTACTAAAAGATCTTTCGACTTATACATCAGCCTTAATGTTTCAGATGTGTCATCAAACAATTATTGCACGGCTCTCTGGAATACTTGCTTCTGACTGGTCAGTCGCGAGGTCGTAACATCGCCACCCTCTTGCGTCTCTGTTATATTTATCGACTGTACTGAAATTGAAAATGATATCAGAGGACTTCAGCACTGTAATATGTTGCTGTGTTCGTCTTCTCGCTAGGACGCTGTACACTACGGTGGATTATATGATAATATAAAGGTAATGTTTCATCTCAGATCAATGTATCTTGTATTTATGTGGTTAAAAGCGTGTAATAAGTGCTATTTGTTCAGTCGTCTTGACTAAGAGCCGCTTGCTTGCTACTGTGTTTATAATGAGTTAATGAAATATTTCAACAGATATCAGTATTTTGTGTCCAATTATTTACTTATGTGTACTGATGATGTACATCCCTCAGTTTGATTTCTTATTATCCCTTACTTTACTCTCAGTGACATCATCGCTAGTTCGGAATAAATGAAGTGCACGTGTAAACGAATACAAATCGTATTGCAACATTTTAGGATGCATGTAAACAGAACATTCTGAATCAGAAGTCGCATTCATCGGTTTAGATGGAAATGAGTGCATGTAAACATACCTAGTGTGAAACATTATGAAGCAGATTCACGGTAATAAACAGAAATAATGATGCAAACTTCATTTAATATGACAAAAATCATGATTTGTGTGTGAAATACGAGACGTCACATGTCTGCGGTGTTGTGTGTGTGTGTGTGTGTGTGTGTGTCATTAACCTGTCTGCCGGTCATCCCTTCTCTGTGTGTGTATGTGTGTGTGTGTGTGTGTGTGTGTGTGTGTGTGTGTGTGTGTGTGTGTGTGTGTG
>NC_138723.1:32109894-32152394 GCF_965113295.1 Leuciscus leuciscus | reverse complement strand
TTGACAACAAAAATAAATCATTTCCATCAAATTAAACAACATTATTGAATTAAAATATAGTACATTAATTTCATTGATTTTTTTTTTTTTTTTTTTTTGTCATTTTTGGCGGACACGCGAAGATCACCCGAGGGTTACCCTGGTAATATGAGTGATATTAATGTTTGCATGCGATACACACACAGATTGTCCTGCTGTGACATATATAACATGTCTTTATCTTACTATTAAATAAAACCACTTCTCATGAAGAAACAAGAACATGGTCTTCTTTTTATTTAATGATGCATTCTTTACAACAACTTGCATAAAACATTCTTCATTCTTTCAAGCAGACTTATGTATTTGTATAAATTAAATATAGATTGAATGACTTTAATAGCTTTAACAAGGATAAGTCAAAAACAGTGATTTTCTGTTCTGATGTTTGATCGGGTTTATTAGAGGCTGCTGTCGATCCAATATACTGATACACACCCGATATTCTTGTTCATATTTCTGCTTCATACGCATTTTTTAGCGTGTTATGAGACATGTCCCAGGACATCATTCTGACGGGATCTCTTCCCGAATCCCTCCTTAACATCTTCCTCTCGTTTTTATTCGTTTATGAATATTTCAATAGATTTTCGTCATAGTTTTTGTCATTCAAAACTGGTTTTTAAGTATCATATTTTATTCAGAACTAGATGTACCGCATCGCGGTACAAAATATGACCGCCGCTCAGGCCTGCACTGGCTTTCCACAAAAATAAATGACGTGGAGTAATTTGGCTGTATTGCGTGTTTATGTATATACCTAAAAAAAGTAATAGTATGTGCATGTCTGTCTGTGTGTGTGTGTGTGTGTGTGTGTGTGTGTGTGTGTGTGTGTGTGTGTGTGTGTGTGTGTGTGTGTGTGTGTGTGTATTTGTGTATGTGTGTGTCTGTGTGTGTGTGTGTGTGTGTGTGTGTGTGTGTGTGTCTGTGCGTGTATGTATGTGTGCGTACATGTGTGCGCGTGTGTGTTTGTGTGTGTGTGTGTCTGTGCATGTGGATTTGTATGTGTGTGTATGGGTGTGTGTCTGTGCGTGTGGATGTCAGTGTGTGTGCATGCTTGCGTTTGTTTGTATTCCTGCATGTGTGTGTGTGACAGTATCATCCTAAACCAGCAACCCTTCGCTCAACAGCACCATCTACAGGCCGATGAGTGTACAGTCACTAAATGTGCACATAAATGAATTTATTTTATACCCCCCCATGGATGAAATTCTACAAAACTTAGCAGAGGATACCCCCAGAGGTTGTCAAGTTAATCATACACATGAAATATGGTGCAGTTCTGAACATCTCCACTGAAGATAGGGGCGATTAAAGCAGAATAATATTGCATTTTCATTTTTTATGGGAGGGGCGCAAATCACAAATGAGTGATTATGGGCTAGGTTGATGTGCCATAAAAATTTCTTCATCCTCGGTGCCACGGTTCAGGTAGTTATTTAGGAAAAACTGCATTTTTTTGGGTTTGGGGGGGCCCAGCGCGGGGGGGGGGGCCCAGCGCGGGGGGGGGGGGGGGGAGTGGCCCCCGGGGACCAAACGAAATTTTTCCGTAGAAGTCTAGTGGGGCTACATGCCCACCAAATTTCATGTTCCCCGGTGTTTCGGTGTCCCTGGTATCGTTGACGAAAAATTTACGGGGGCCCCAGCGCAGGGGGGGGAAGTGGCCCCCGGGGACCAAACGAAATTTTTCCGTAAAAGTCTAGTAGACCAACATACCATAAAAATTTCTTCATCCTCGGTGCCACGGTTCAGGTAGTTATTTAGGAAAAACTGCATTTTTGGGGGTTTGGGGGGGCCCAGCGCGGGGGGGGAGTGGCCCCCAGGGACCAAACGAAATTTTTCCGTAGAAGTGTAGTGGGGCTACATGCCCACCAAATTTCATGTTCCCCGGTGCTTCGGTGTCCCTGGTATCGTTGACGAAAAATTTACGGGGGCCCCAGCGCGGGGAGGGGGGAGTGGCCCCCGGGGACCAAATGAAATTTTTCCGTAAAAGTCTAGTAGACGAACATACCATAAAAATTTCTTCATCCTCGGTGCCACGGTTCAGGTAGTTATTTAGGAAAAACTGCATTTTTTGGGGTTTGGGGGGGCCCAGCGCGGGGGGGGAGTGGCCCCCGGGGACCAAACGAAATTTTTCCGTAGAAGTCTAGTGGGGCTACATGCCCACCAAATTTCATGTTCCCCGGTGTTTCGGTGTCCCTGGTATCGTTGACGAAAAATTTACGGGGGCCCCAGCGCGGGGGGGGAAGTGGCCCCCGCGGACCAAACGAAATTTTTCCGTAAAAGTCTAGTAGACCAACATACCATAAAAATTTCTTCATCCTCGGTGCCACGGTTCAGGTAGTTATTTAGGAAAAACGGCATTTTTTTGGGTTTGGGGGGGCCCAGCGCGGGGGGGGAGTGGCCCCCGGGGACCAAACGAAATTTTTCCTTAGAAGTCTAGTGGGGCTACATGCCCACCAAATTTCATGTTCCCCGGTGTTTCGGTGTCCCTGGTATCGTTGACGAAAAATTCAGTAAGGTGACGAAAAAAAAAAAAAAAAAAACTTTGACAATCCCTATATGACCGGCTAGCTACGCTAGCGGCGGTCATAATAACTGCTAACATGTCTTCGTTTCAATGTTGTCAGCCATAAATATAGCCTACTACATTATATTCACGTTACAACCTGAGAGGGCATTGATGTCTGTTCTCCGACTAAGAATGTCTCATTAGGAAACTCGTGTTTACACCAGTTCTGAGCGCGTGACGAGCATACATCGAGTGTTTACATCAGGTAAAGTTTATGCATCTCATTATAATCTCATTCTGAAGAGGCATCCTGGAAACGTGAAGGGTTTCTGAATCATAATGAACTGTAAGAGGTTCAACCAGGCGCTCAGGTAAAGTTATAAAGTCCGTGAGAGGTGCTCTTGGGGTAGGGAAAAAATCCAAAGAAACGAAAAACAGGTCCATGCAGGCACTCAGTCAAATGTTCAATGAGGAGAAGGATAAACTTTAAAAAGCCTTTATTTAGTATGGCTCAAGTCAGTTTAAAAATACACGAGCCAACATGTTTCGACCAACAAGTGGTCTTCTTCAGGGCAAAGAACCAAGTCTTTGCCCTGAAGAAGAACCAAGTCTTTGCCCTAAAGAAGAAGCAAGTCTTTGCCCTGAAGAAGAAGCAAGGCTTTGCCCTGAAGAAGACCACTTGTTGGTCGAAACATGTTGGCTCGTGTATTTTTAAACTGACTTGAGCCATACTAAATAAAGGCTTTCTAAAGTTTATCCTTCTCCTCATTGAACATGTGACTGAGTGCCTGTGACCTGTTTTTCGTTTCTTTGGGTTTCTGAATCATTTGAATGTCAGTTGGGGAAACTCTTCATCTGTGGAGACAGCCGGAAATGTTCCTGCTCTGATGAAACACTGTGTGTGTGTGTGTGTGTGTGTGTGTGTGTTGAACAGACCCTCAGGTTGATCGTGTTTTTACACGGAATCTCTTGATTCTCCGGAGCTTTTGAAGAAACACGACACACACACACACACACACACACACACACACGACACACACACACACATTCGCACGCGATCAGACGCTGACCTTCAGCTTGTGTGTGTCCGTGAACAGTGTTATCTAGAGTTAGAGACGTGATTTACACACATTAAACACATCACAGCTGCTCGAATCTCTGAAGAATGATGATAATCTGAGGCGCATTCTTCATGCATCATGGAAACAGTGTTTACTCGCTTTCCTTTAAAGAGGCATCAGAAACATCATAAAGAGTTAAAGAGGCATCAGAATGTCAAGAATGTGTCGTCATGTTTATATCTAGTGTTTCTCTGGAAACTTCCGTCGTCGGGTCTGTTCGACTCTTTCATTTAAAGCAGGAACTACAAAAGACAACAACACAAAATCGGCAAATTAACCAAGAAAATGTCTCTTTTAGCTCGAGCTGTAATTTAACACAATCTTATGTTCACGATTTTGTGATTTCAGTTCGTTTATTTTATTTCATGTAATGATTTTTGGTAACACTTTATTTTAGTGTCCTTGTTACATATGTTAGGCTACATGTACTTACTACTATAGTAATAACAGTTAATTATGCATAATTACATACAATTAACCCTCAACAAAATCCTAATCCTATAGTAAGTACATGTAGTTAATTAATATTACGCAGCACTAAAATATATAATTACACTGTAACAATGACACCTTAAAATGAAGTGTAACCTGATTTTTTTTAATGGTTTTAGTTTTTTCGGTTTCGTTTAAAAAGGAAGAATAATTCAGTGGAAGAATTTGGCCTGTAATTATAAGACATTGTGCTTCTCCTGCAGTGTTTCTCTAGAAGCTTCAGTCACGGCCCTGTCTGACACGAGCTCAAGAGAAAAGAAGTTAATATTTCAGTAATTTAACACCACATTCTTACTATCACGATTCATTCATTTCATCTGCTTTCACATCATGTCATAATTACTGTATTTAAGAGATTAGGACTTGAGAGATCATGACCTCGCAGAAGCAGAACTCGTGAACTGTCGTTGATCGTGTTGCCATAGAAACGCATAATTCCGAGTCCGAGAACATCTCCGAGTTGGCGCGACATTTAATTTTTCAAATAAATAGCTACATAAATAAATATACGAATAAATGTAATAAATAAAATAAACAAATATAAATATACAAAGAAATTTAAAAAATAAATGTAAAAAACAAAAATAAATGAGTATTTATACTTTTATTTCCTTAGGCCATTTATTTATAATTGTATTATTTTTTTACACTTCTATGTATGTGCATTTGTTTTTGTTTTTACATTTCTTCGTATATGTATTTATTTCTGTATTTATTTATTATTTTGGCAGCTTTGGAATTCCATAGTAAAGACAGTAAAAACTCAAGCAACATAAAATGATACAAACTTTATTGAAACGCATATAACATTACAAACACAAAGCAATTAAAAAAATCACAGTATAATTTGATTCAGATTCACATTGGGATTTCCAGCAGTGAGCGATACAGAGTTCATAACCAGACAATAATGCATATCAGATTACAGTTCATAACTCACATGACAACTAAATGAATGTGCATTCCAGAGGGATTTGCATGTTTGTCTGAGGAGTGAGATGATGTCAGAACCTCTGGAGATGAATCTAGTTGGACTAGATGCCAGTTTTAGTTGATGTGGAGTGTGTGTGTGTGTCAGTGGGTCCGACTCGCTGTAAGACGCTCACACACCCGTGGTAACTCAGGCATCGGGTCAGTGGCTTCTCCTCGGTCAGTTTTCCACTCGCTGGATCAAACGCCCAGATCCGATCAACAGCAGAAGAAGACTCGTTCCGACCCCCGACAACATACACCTTCCCTTCACACGCCGTCAGTCCACAGCCCTCCTGAAACACACACACACACACAGGTCTGGTTCACTATCTTTGTGGGGACTCTCCATAGACGTAATGGTTTTTATACTGTACAAACTGTATATTTTGTCCCCTTACACTAACCCTACCCCTAAACCTACCCATCACACACACACACACACACACACACACACACACACACACACACACACACACACACACACACACACACACACTAACCCTACCCCTAAACCTACCCATCACACACACACACACACACACACACACACACACACACACACACACACACACACACACACACACACACACTAACCCTACCCCTAAACCTACCCATCACACACACACACACACACACACACACACACACACACTAACCCTACCCCTAAACCTACCCATCACACACACACACACACACACACACACACACACACACACACACACACACACACACACACACACACACACACACACACACACACACACACACACACACACACACTAACCCTACCCCTAAACCAACCTACCCATCACACACACACACACACACACACACACACACACACACACACACACACACACACACACACACACACACACACACACACTAACCCTACCCCTAAACCTACCCATCTCACACACACACACACACACACACACACACACACACACACACACACACTAACCCTACCCCTAAACCTACCTATCACACACACACACACACACACACACACACACACACACACACACACACACACACACACACACACACACACACACACACACACTAACCCTACCCCTAAACCTACCCATCACACACACACACACACACACACACACACACACACACACACACACTAATCCGACCCCTAAACCTACCCATCTCACACACACACACACACACACACACACACACACACACACACACACACACACACACACACACACACACACACACACTAACCCAAGAACACGTCTCAATGGCGACATGTAGCGCCGCTGTGCTTCGGGCGACCCGAGTTCAAGTCCGGCTCGAAACTCGTGATTAGTACAGAAAAATACTTTTTGACAGGTAAATTTCCACACGCCCAATCATGATTTCTGAACTTCTCTTAGATGTAACCTATGTTTCAAACTTAGCAATTGTGAATATTAGTATATACCATGGGCGTCGGAAAAGTGGGTGGGTCCTCCCCCAGAAAAATGTTACTGGAGTAAATACCATTTCATGTATTCTGGTGCCTTTTAATTAAACAAGTAAACTAAACTCCACTTCACGTCGGGCGGTTCTTTGCCTCCACGTTGTGCATTTAATGCACAGCTCTCTGTGGATTATCCCGCTAATACCATGGTCATTTGCCAGCAATGACAACTTAAAGCTGTTATTGATTTTTGCAACGCAATATTTGACTGGAAGGCAGTGGCGGCTGGTGAAAAATATCTTAGCGCCCTCTATTGGCCAGCCGCCCCTGCTGGAAGGGTACAACGGGCGGTTACTTTCGTCAGTTGCGGCTCGTTGAGAAATATAATGTAGCGATTCAGCGGAAATGGAGTTGAATTTATTAGGGAATTCCTCAAGTGGAATGGATTTGACTGACGGCGCTCTGAAAAGCGAACAGACAAATGCGCTGAATTAGAGACGGTAAAAGTGAGTGGGTATAATATCACTGGTTCATATACAATGGTTCCGACGCCCATGCGATACGTTTACTTCTCTCAAACTCCAGTCCGCCGTTACATTGGGGTACTTGCCCTAAGCGTGTGCACATCTCTGAGGGAAAATGGTTTCTGGTCCAGTGTGTTTTTCCAGTGCAGTGACTGTGTGTGTGTGTGTGTGTGTGTGTGTGTGTGTGTTTCTCTCACCACTCTGACGGGCAGCACCGCAGCAGAACTCCAGGTGTCTTTACTGGGCGAGTAACAGAAGATCTGGTCCAGCAAGCCTCCGGTAACGTAGATGCAGCCGTTGAGTGTGACGGCGCTGATGGAGCGGTGAGAGAACGGGCAGTTCGACACAAACGACCATCGGTTGGTCACCGGGTCATAACACTGCACCTGGGACAGGAATTAATACTTCATACATAGGCTTTAAAACACACAAATGAACAAAATTCAATTTGTGAAGAAAAAAAACCCCGGACAAAATTCAGTAATATTATTGATTCGGCTGCACTGAGAACAAAACCCAATTTGAATAATGACACAATTGAGCAGCTTATATCTGAGTGGAACTTTACAGTTATTGAACTAAACTGAATCAATAAGAAATCAACAGGAATATTAAACAATATTTAATATCTAAATGGTTTAATCTTAATGTCGCAATGAAAAGTGCAGATCTTCCATATTGTGATGTTTATCCAAGTATAACGGATTATCAAAAACGAAAACATGTGGGGCGGGGCTAGGTTCTGTGCGTCAGTTGTTTATTGGCTGTTGAGATGTGGGTGTGATTCTCAACAGTGTATGCAGATGAGCGTGAGCTTCAGGGGCGGAACTTGACACTGGGTCCTGGTTTGGGTTAGCGGTGCTGGTCTCACCTGGCTAGTGTTGGCATGTTCGCTCACGTGTTGGCTTGTTAACTAGTCTCTTCTGGTTAGTGTTGGCGTGTTCGCACATGTGTTGGTGTGTTAACTAGTCTCACCTGGTTAGTGTTGGCGTGTTCGCTCACATGTTGGTGTGTTAACTAGTCTCACCTGGTTAGTGTTGCCGTGTTCGCTCACGTGTTGGCGTGTTCACTAGTCTCACCTGGTTAGTGTTGGCGTGTTCGCACATGTGTTGGCGTGTTCACTAGTCTCACCTGGTTAGTGTTGGCGTGTTCGCACATGTGTTGGCGTGTTAACTAGTCTCACCTGGTTAGTGTTGGCGTGTTTGCTCACATGTTGGCATGTTAACTAGTCTCACCTGGTTAGTGTTGGCGTGTTTGCTCACATGTTGGCGTGTTCACTAGTCTCACCTGGTTAGTGTTGGCGTGTTAACTAGTCTCACCTGGTTAGTGTTGGCGTGTTTCGCACACATGTTAGCGTGTTCACTAGTCTCACCTGGTTAGTGTTGGCGTGTTCGCTCACATGAGTTGGCGTGTTAACTAGTCTCACCTGGTTAGTGTTGGCGTGTTCGCTCATGTGTTGGCGTGTTCACTAGTCTCACCTGGTTAGTGTTGGCGTGTTCGCTCATGTGTTGGCGTGTTCACTAGTCTCACCTGGTTAGTGTTGGCGTGTTCGCTCATGTGTTGGCGTGTTCACTAGTCTCACCTGGTTAGTGTTGGCGTGTTCGCTCATGTGTTGGCGTGTTCACTAGTCTCACCTGGTTAGTGTTGGCATGTTCACTCATGTGTTGGCGTGTTAACTAGTCTCACCTGGTTAGTGTTGGCGTGTTCGCTCATGTGTTGGCGTGTTCACTAGTCTCACCTGGTTAGTGTTGGCGTGTTCGCTCATGTGTTGGCGTGTTCACTAGTCTCACCTGGTTAGTGTTGGCGTGTTCGCTCATGTGTTGGCGTGTTCACTAGTCTCACCTGGTTAGTGTTGGCGTGTTCGCTCATGTGTTGGCGTGTTCACTAGTCTCACCTGGTTAGTGTTGGCGTGTTCGCTCATGTGTTGGCGTGTTAACTAGTCTCACCTGGTTAGTGTTGGCGTGTTCGCTCACGGCTCCTCCGATGGCATACAGTTTCCCGGCGCAGCTGCTCAGAGCGGCAGAACTCACGGGTATCAGCAGGTCAGAGACGCTCGTCCAGGTGTTCTCATGCGGACTGTAACACTCCACGCTGGACAGACGCTCACGACCGTTATAACCGCCGGCCACATACAGCTACACACACACACACACACACACACACACACACACACACACACACATTAGCACATGAACCACAGAACACCTGCTGCTGTTGGGCAGCGAACGAGTCAAATGAATCAGTTCGTTCGTTCTTGAGTTTGATGCTGAAATGAGCCTCACCTTCCCACACATGGACACCATCTTGTGCCTCCATCTGCCTTTGTTCAGCCCGCGGACTCGGACCCACTGGTTGAGCTGCGTCATGTAGCGCCACACGTCAGCGCTGTTCAGCTGTCCGCCTGCACACACACGTCACACACAACACACACCTGTCAGCACAACCCCTTAGACATACAATACGCTCCTCAAGATTTTAAGTCAATATTTTAACAACACGTTTGCATGTTCACATTTCTTCTTGATGGTCACATGCAAGTTAGATCAAATGTTGAATCTTTTATTTTTAGTAATGTTTAGTGATTAGTGTTATTTTCAAAGTTTTATATACAGGACGGTTCAAAATAAAGGTTCCAAAAGTATTATAATGTATTATATTATATTATATTATATTATAGCCTTTCAACAACTCATTTTGGAAACTGTATTGTATTAACAACAACAACTCTCAAAATAAAAAAAAGAAAGTCATGCATGTTTGATGTTTGGAGTAAGCGGGTAAGTGAAGCATGACAAGCGGGTGACAGTATGATGTTTTGTCTGATCTTACAGATAGCCATGAGATCACAATCACACACACACGTTCATCTCCTGATTCGATCCAGATAAGACTCTCTGGAATCACGTGTCAAAACATTCCATGCTGATGCCGGAGCTGATAGAGTAACACTGAAGACCTGATTCCAGCACGAGCAGCGCTACACACATCTGTTATACCTGAGAGATAAATGTCGTTCTGAAGTTCACAGGCTGCAAACTCAGATTTGGAGTATCCGGGCAGAACGTTGGCCGAGAGCCATTCCCTGGACTCCATATTCAGCTTCTCCATGAAGGACAGTCTGGAGAAACCGTGCTTATCACAGCCACCGATTACGAAGATCATCTCGGCCCAGCCACAGCTCCTGAAACACACAGGCATGCGGGTTTACATTCAGTGATGTTATTGATTTACCTGAAGGAGAACAAGACCAGCAGAGACGGCATTTGTTTCAGTTTTTTTTTCCTGTGCATCTGCTTTGAAACACTGTATAAAGTGCTGAAGCGGCGGGACTCCCCAATCCTGGAATCGAATACTTGTGATCAGGAATCAGATACTTGTTATAAAATAAAAATTTCGATTCCTCTTATCAATTCCTTTGTGAGCATTTCAATATGACTTTAAACCATTCAAGCGTGAGACGACTTCTTTTTCATTTGTATCAGTATATTGGATCCATGCAGCTCTTAAAGTGACAGCAGCCTAATATTCCTGCTCTATAATAACACTAATATTCCTGGTCTATAATAACACTAATATTCCCGCTCTATAATAACACTAATATTCCCGCTCTATAATAACACTAATATTCCTGCTCTATAATAACACTAATATTCCCGCTCTATAATAACACTAATATTCCTGCTCTATAATAACACTAATATTCCCGCTCTATAATAACACTAATATTCCTGCTCTATAATAACACTAATATTC
Source organism: Leuciscus leuciscus (assembly GCF_965113295.1). Classification (NCBI taxonomy): domain Eukaryota; kingdom Metazoa; phylum Chordata; class Actinopteri; order Cypriniformes; family Leuciscidae; genus Leuciscus; species Leuciscus leuciscus. Next base: position 32,141,561 of record NC_138723.1, on the reverse strand, counting down.
CTGCTCTATAATAACACTAATATTCCTGCTCTATAATAACACTAATATTCCTGCCGTCTCTATAATAACACTAATATTCCTGCTCTATAATAACACTAATATTCCTGCTCTATAATAACACTAATATTCCCACTCTATAATAACACTAAATTCCTGCTATAATAACACTAATATTCCTGCTATAATAACACTAATATTCCTGCTCTATAATAAAACTAATATTCCTGCTCTATAATAAAACTAATATTCCTGCTCTATAATAACACTAATATTCCCGCTCTATAATAACACTAATATTCCTGCTGTCGTCTAATAACATCTATAATAACACTAATCAAACAACAAAAGACAAAGAGAAAATTCACTCGTTCTTCACTGAATAACTTTTGTAATTATATTTATGTATATTTTATTTATAAAATTTAAAATATATAGTTTTGATTACAGTTTCTGAACCTAAAAATCTTAAAACACTGTTTATTTCAGTCGTATCTTTGTTCAGTTATGTGTAAAAGAACAAATAAAAAAGTAGCAATCCTAACAAATACTTGTGTGTTTACTTGTCTTAAATAATGCTTGACATGTATATTAGTTCGGCTAGTTGTTCTTCTATGGTGTTTTTAAACCCCAGGGAAAAGTTCCTTGTGTAAGAGTTCTTTAGCCTGTTTGTGTTCATGATATTCAGATATGATTTCACGAGTTCCTTTGCCCATATAATCTTTAAGCTAATAAGGTTAAGCGTATTTGACTTGCTGTCCGCAGTGGAGGGTTTGAGGAAGAGCTAAGATAAACCCCCAGTGGGACTACTAATGCTTGGATGAGGAGTCTGGTAGCAAGATGCCTAAGTTCTGCAGGTGGAGCTGGGGAGGTGGAGGGACGCCAGAACAGCCGATAAAGCGATCTGGACTCACCGGCGGGGTCTGGTTCGCTCCGACTGCACCTCCCGCCCGTACGCCCGGTACACGCGTGCCTCCTGAAGCAGCGGCCGGATCTCCGGGCACTCCAGCACCAGCTTGTCCGCCTCCAGCGTGCCGGCGAAGAACCCGGGATCCAGGAGCGGCAGACGCAGCGTCTCCAACAGCTCCCGGAGCGCTCCGGTCCTCTGGTCCGGTCGGTGGTGGACCCATCGGAGCGCAGCCGTCACCAGAACCTCCTCGCTCACCAGCATCCGTTCGCATCCCAGCAGCCCCAGCACTCGCTCCCGGCCCAGATCCAGGAACTCCTCGTGTTGGAGCACCTGCTGGAAGTCCCGGTACAGGATTGACTGGCACTGATCCTGCAGCGGCTTCAGGGAGTACGAGCCCGCGAAGTCCATGAGCCCGAGGCAGTTCGAGTGGCAGACGCGCTCCTGGAGGAACTGCACGCAGGCTCGAGAAAGCTGGGATACTTGCAGCCGGTCGGCGGCCTGGAAGTAGGGGTGTAACAATAGTCAAGTCAAACATTCACATATATATATATCGCTTTTAACAATATAGATTTGGGAAATTAAAGTAACAGAGATAGTTTGGGCTTTACAGCAGAGGTGTAAAGAGGTTCAGAAAGTAAAAGTCCTCCTCAGTATTTTGTTCCAATCACCTGGATTTGCTCATTAGCACAGTTTTTCAGACAGAACTAATTAGTGAAATTAGCTGACAGAGTTCATGGGTGGAATAAACATATGGCAGGACTTTTACTTTCTGACCCCTGGACTTTACACCTCTGCTTTACAGCAGCTCTAGAATACAGTTATTGTCCAGATAAAGTTAGTTTTGATTGATTCACTTCCGTTGCAAAGATCATTAGTTATTAGCTTAGCGGCCGCTAACACACACCGTTCTCACAGAAAACCCTTCATGCGATCCTGCCGCTCATCCGCACATTAACAGTGTTTGGGGCTCGAGAACGCAGTGGAATAGGTTCCAAGGTGCAAGCGGTGAAAAATTTGAAAAACGTTATCATCTCCGTGTAAACTTCAAAATCGCGAATCTGTGAAAACGCTGACGGCGTGCACATGCGTTTCAATTAAGGTTACAAAGATTAACAAACGTTCATGTTAAATATTATTGAGTTCATAAAAATGTAACTGGCTGTGTAAACTTGGCACATAATATCTAAATATCGATAAACCAATCGCTATAGCCCTGAATCGAATCGAATGGTAATCGCATCACAGAATTTTTTGAGGTGTCGGCTAATATCGTGTCGCTGGCTGATAGCGGTGGAACGGATCACAAAATTCACAGATCGGATCATTTACGTTTTTTGAGCCACGGATCGGATAATTTTTCGGATCAGCAATTTTTTAAATAAATAAATATATTTTCGAATATATATTTGGAGGGATGCAACTTTGCTTTTCATTTATTATTTAAAGCTCACTTGCAGTTCTTCGATACCACATCAAAAACTACTAGACTAACTGATAAAGTTCACACATTATTAAAACAAGTGAACAGTCAGTAACAAAATAAGAACAAATACACAAATTACAAGCAGAGATGAAGACTAAATAACAAAGTTACAAAGTCTAACAGTATATTCAGGTACATTAATAATTAAGACTAAATGTAAAATAACACTATTTGCTCACTGTAGAAATTAAATATAGGTTCATCTTTGTTAAAGCTGTATTTTGTTGTTTTATTAACATTAATGACTGACGACAGCAGGAATATTAGGCTACTGTCACTTTAAGACAGAATATACTGACACACATCCGGTTTCTTTCTGAACTGTTCACTTCTGACAGAACCGAGAGAACACTCGCCGAGACGGGCATATAGACGGGTGTTTAGACATCATTTTGTGTCAAAAAGAGGAATCAATTCGGTGTTCGAGCGCTGACTAAAACACGCCTCTCTCTCTCTCTCTCTCTCTCTCTCTCTCTCTCTCTCTCTCTCTCTCTCTCTCTCTCTCTCATCAGGTGTGTGTGCACAGATAACGCGTGAGTCACGATTTTCGCCTCTTCTTCCGCGTTTGAAATTGTTTGAATGTGTAAATTGGCAAGATAAAACATGTCTAAATTAAAAACTTTCATTCTATGATTGTTACATTTGTTAAATCAAATGCGTGCCGAACCGTGGGGGAGCTGATCCGTACGGATCACGATCAACTGCGATCTGTTGCACTTCTACTGGCTGAGAGAATCGATATCATATCGCGATGAACTGTCCGATTTACACCCCTACCTGGAAGACGCTCTCCACGTTCTCCTCGTCCAGCGTCAGCCGGCCCTCATACATGAAGTCCAGCAGCTGATCCATGGCCTTCCCGGAGATTCCCGTGAGCGTGACCACGGCCTGCCGGCTCTCCCGGAAGCCGCTGCTGAACATCGAGCAGAAGAACTCGCTGCTAGCGCACAGGGATGCGCGGTGACACGGGAACTCACATCCGTCCACCTGCAGAACCACGTCTGTGAAGGTGCCGCTCCGTCTGTATCCGTTCAGAACCTGCAGGATGTGCTCGGCATGACACGAGCCCGAGCAGAAGCCGACCTTTGACCTGCCGTTAATCAGCTCGCCGTTGCTGTCGAAGCCCATTCTGAGGAACCAACAGTTGGTAACAATTCTTCATATTTGAAAGCAGATAACTGATAATTCTTTATGTTTGAAAACCGATAATTCTTTATATTTGAAAGCCGATAACCGATAATTCTTTATATTTGAAAACCGATAATTCTTTATATTTGAAAGCCGATAAATCTTTATATTTGAAAGCCGAAACCGATAATTCTTTATATTTGAAAGCCGATAACCGATAATTCTTTATATTTGAAAACCAATAATTCTTTATATTTGAAAGCCGATAATTCTTTATATTTGAAAGCCGAAACCGATAATTCTTTATATTTGAAAGCCGAAACTTATATTTCTTTATATTTGAAAACCGATAATTCTTTATATTTGAAAGCCGAAACTGATAATTCTTTATATTTGAAAGCCGAAACTGATAATTCTTTATATTTGAAAACCGATAATTCTTTATATTTGAAAGCCGATAACCGATAATTCTTTATATTTGAAAACCGATAATTCTTTATATTTGAAAGCCGAAACTGATAATTCTTTATATTTGAAAGCCGAAACCGATAATTCTTTATATTTGAAAGCCGAAACCGATAATTCTTTATATTTGAAAGCCGATAACCGATAATTCTTTATATTTGAAAGCCGATAATTCTTTATATTTAAAAGCCGATAACCGATAATTCTTTATATTTTAAAGCAGATAACTGATAATTCTTTATATTTGAAAGCAGATAACTGATAATTCTTTATATTTGAAAGCCGATAACTGATAATTCTTTATATTTGAAAGCAGATAACTGATCATTCTTTATATTTGAAAGCTGACAACCGATAATTCTTTATATTTGAAAGCCGATAACTGATAATTCTTTATATTTTAAAGCCGACAACCGATAATTCTTTATATATGAAAGCCGATAACTGATAATTCTTTATATTTTAAAGCAGATAACATTACAGAAGTAACGCCTGAACACAGAGAACGCTCACAGTCGATGGATCGTTTTTCATTCTGAGTAGAAAACTCCAGATGTCACAAAATGGCAGTTACTGAACATAACAACAAAAGCACTGATAAAACAGAGTAAATACAGCTGGAAAACAGAGTAAATACAGCTGGAAAACAGAGTAAATACAGCTGGAAAACAGTGTAAAATCAACCTCATTAATTATTCAAGCCCCAGTGAATGTTGAGAAGGTTTTACCTAAATTTTATAGCGTAGATATTTATGCTTTAATCTCTACAAGCTTGAATTGAGGACTGATATAGAATATAGAATTCTTGTCTTGTCGAACCTTTTCATGTAGAAATCAAGTGTTTTTATTTCTGTAGTGTTTACAGAATCATTTTATATGCAGTAAATGCATCTTGATTTAAGAATGTTTAGATATCTGTGAAATATAAAGAAACACTGAAGAGGGAAATCATTGACTAAAACTCTAATCAAATGTAAAGACTAGCGATGCACGATATATATCAGCCATCATATCAGTATCGGCCGAAATATGTTCATTTGTAATGTTATCGGCTGGATAAGAAAATTTGTCCGATATATTAAAACCGATAAATAATGTATTATTTCCTTCAGCTGAGACTCTTCAGATGCCACTGTTCATGATGGTTTAGAATTGCTTGAAATATGATTTTCACTTTCGCTTTTGTAATCAGGCTCTCAAAAATTATAAAAAACGTGGATTTAGATTTATCAGCCAATATATCGGTTATCGGCTTTCAAATATAAAGAACTTTTAACTAAGTAGAAATGAATCAACCTTTTACTGGCCAAGTTAAAGTTACTGTTTTCTTTGTTAATTTTACTTAACTTAGTAAAGTAGAGTTTACTTAATTCCATAGCGAGATTGCTTAAAAAAATCTGTTTGCAAAAACTTGCGAAAGAAAAATGTAATAAATTTGACATTGTTATTTTTTCAGTGTGTAGAAACAAACTGAGTGACGATATTAAGTCTTGTTTACTGAAGAAATATGATCAAAATGACGTGAGTTTATGCTTATATATAATATATCTGTCAGCGGGGTCTGTCTGACTGGCAGATATTAAGATGTTGTTTTTAATACATTTAATAAATATATAATTGAAATAAAAATAAGTTTACAGGCTTTTCTTATATTTAATTTTGTTTCAGTTAATGTTTATTTTATTCCAATAACAAATACGTTTTAATGAACTTTAATAACCCTGTGTAGTTGACATACTAAGTTTAATGAGCTCATATTAATTACAAGAAAACATTGGATAGAAATTATGGAACAGGAATTTAAAATATTGAAGATTAAAAATGATGAAACAATACCATCTTTTAAAAAGTCACATTATGCATCAAGTGTCCGATCAACCAGAAGCTGACACAGGGTTAGGGTTAGACAGACAGACATTAGATTAGAAGAGTTATCTCTACGCGAGCTCACCTGTGTGTGTGTGATCTCCAGATCCTTCAGTCAGTGACCGCACACTCACCTGTGACAGGCTTATACCTGTGTGGGCGGAGCTTCAGCTGCTCATCTGCATAAAGGAAACTCATGTCAATAGAAACTCATTTCCTGTTCCTTTTAAATCCACTTCCCTTCCCTGTTCTGTAGAATTACTTCTTCACTGTAAACAAGCGCTGACCTCTGACCTCTCGAACACAGCCGTGCTTCATGAGGAACTCTGCTGACAGGTTTAGATCATATCAACACAGATGGAGAATGTTGCATCTATAACTCTTATAATGTGCTTTCCTGTAGCTCAGTGGTAAGAGCATTGCGTTAACAACGCAAGGTTGTGGGTTCGATCCCAGGGGATTGCACATACCTATGTATAAATGTATAGGATAATGCAATGTAAGTCGCTTTGGATAAAAGCGTCTGCCAAATGCATAAATGTAAATGTAAATAACTCTTATAATGTGCACTTTCATAAAAGCAGCCGTGTCTGAGGTTATTGTTCATCACTCTTGTGTGCGTATATGAGCAGATCTTTATCTCTGTGTAGTTTCACTATCAGATCAGGTTAGTTGAGATTTCATCAGTAAACACACACACACACACGCACAGCAGCTCGAACGCCTCCTAAAGCTGGAGTTATCCAGTGTTTTCTGATAATAAGGAAAATCTTTCTCAATGACGTCGGCTTTATTTTAAACCAGTTTTCTTGTCATTGAAACCAGTTTCTGAAGGATTTCTTCTGAACATCTGAAGCGTCTCATACAGAAACTCACACAGAATGGCAGAAAGCTTTTATTAAAACCATAAAAGATCAGAAACATTCTGCTATAGACATTTCTTTAAGAAAGTATAGATTGTGGGTTTAGTCTCAGGGCCCTATTTTAACGATCTGAAACGCGAGTATTAAGCGCGAAACACAAGTAACTTTGTGGGCGGATCTCGGGCGCTGTTGCTATTATACCGGCGGGATAAATGACTCTCTCCGACGCTAATCTAAAATGTGTTGGTCTGAAGAGCTTCATTACTCATAGGTGTGGTTTGGGCGTAACGTGAAATAAACCAATCAGAGCGTCATCTCACATTCCCTTTAAGAGCAGGCGCGCTTGTTCCATGGCGGGTTGCTATTATAACGGCGGATTTGCCAGACGCACGCCAGGAGCGGTTCACAGCCGAGGAGACCGACGCTCTCATCAGGGCCGTAAAACACAGAGAAGTGACATTGGGGATGGAGAAACACACACAAATTAGCTTCGGTTAAACAGGCGTATGATAATTTGGGTAAATGTGTAAGCTAGATTTATGCCAATTTTTTCACATCTTCATGGACACCACAATGATTTCCCTCGTGTGGTAATATTTTTCCTTGTAATTATGTATGATTTGCAAAAATGAAAACTGCTTCTTCTGTGTAGATGAGAGAATCAAAGTGTGTGTGTGTTGTGCACACGCTACATTATGGCCAAGCATGCGTCCTTAAAATAGCATCTGAATAACATGCGCAACACGCCACTGACTTTAGACGAGGTTTCTCCTGGTCAGTGACGGAATTGTTTTCTGAAACTGCAAAATAGCACCAGGGAACGTTTGCGCCGGAACACGCCTCCTCTTTGCGCTGAACCGCCCCCGGGAGCGCAAGTTCATTCCCTAATTTACCGACGTGCGTCTGTGGAGGGAAGAGTCCGCTGTGCGCGGGTGTGAAATAGGAATGATACATGCGTCGCTGTACAAAGTCAGTTGCGCTGGGTGCGAGATAGGGCCTATAATGTACATGTGTGTATGTGTATTATTGTATTTTGTTTACCTGTCTGGTGGTAAAGTCAGTGTCTGATGTGTTATTATGATTATGATTATTATGATTATGATTATGGTAATAAGCCTGTAAATGAGCGCTGATGAACCTGAACACCTGTTGCACTTTTGCTCTTTACTTTTGGCCTCTGGACAATACTTCATGTGAGTTTTCTGGCCTATTTCTCCTGGCGGATCTTCTTTTGTCGTTTTTTTTTATTTTTGAAAATATTGAATGAAGCAATAAACTCCTTTTTAAATCAATATTTTGTGTCAGATTATTGATTTATTTGGTAGGTAGCCATGTAATAAGCGGGATAATGTAGAGCGAGGCGGTTGATATAGCGATTACACCCCCTTCAGGCTGACTCAAGATCCCTCCGCGAAGCAGAGGCCATTACACGGCTCCCTACCAAATAAATCAATAATCTGACACAAAATATTGATATTACATAAATACTTGCAGTATTGCTAAAAATGATAGAGACTGCACATTCTGTAAAATATTTTCTAAGTACAAATTCAGTGAAGTGCCTCAGGGATGTGACAAAATGCTTAGTGTACGATAGAAATAACATCATTTTATGATAAAAATAATTTAAATGCAATAATAATTTTTTATCAATTATAATGGACATACCAAAGTACTGCGAAAAGCTTCATTTAATTTTGGTTAGCCACCACTTTAAACATATGACCGAATCCCAGGAATGACTAAATACATCTTGAGTTTAGTCAACGAGTTATTGCATCATAACTGTTTTATCATTTATCTACCTGTGAATACTTCATGACACTTTACACCGTTTGTCACTTTATCATTACCTGCACTACATCCTTATTATTATACTGTGAAATAGTTTATTTTTTCATATTGTGCATTGTTTCTTATTATTCATACTGTGTAGGCCTACTTCTCATTTGTATTGTCCTTTATTGTGAATTCTTGTTTCTTATGCCCTTCCACTCGTCTTTCTTGTGATGTAATACGTGTTTCTGACCTGTAGATGGCGCGCGTGACCTGTGTTTATATAGTTATATTATCCTTATCCTGTGAAGAGAAACAGATGAAGAAGAGCCAGATCGCATACATTTCCTTAAAAAAGTTAGCCTAAACAGCAAAGAAAAAGGAAATATCACAGAATGTACAAAATAATAATGTAATTGTACTGAAGTAGGCCTACAGATGACAATAAAGAGCTTGTAAAGCGCGTTCACTGTCAGCGAGTGGCGCGACACAAACACACAGTTAATGCGTTTTTCCTTCTATCTTTCTCATTTATCTTCTTCTCTTACTAGCGAATCATTATCTATTTTTTATCCGTGTTCTGTTGACGATGGCTGTGTTATTGTTATATTTAGTGTATTATACACACACCTGCTTATTATAAACATGTCAACTTGTGTTTTTTTTGTGGGTTTTTATTTTGTGCGTTAGCCCACTTAAACAATGTATTTAAAAGTTTCTGTTTTCTCCTTTGACTCGACAGAGGAAGAGCTTTACGGGAAAAACTGAAATAAAAACCAAAAGCAAAGGGCTTGAGGAAAGGGCAAGAGTTTTCCCGCGGGAATCCTGAATGAATCCCGGGAATCCCTGAAGATGCTGTGGGAACATATGACACACACACACACACACACACACACACACACACACACACACACACACAGTGACGCAGCGATTTGCTTTAACTACTCAACAGGTTTATTTTAAACGACGTTAACTTGGAATTCAGCTTTATTTCTATTGCGCTTTATATAATAGTTTCAAAGCAGCTTCAGGAAAATAACAGAATCAATGATGCAAAAACAATAAAATATGAGAAATTCTAATTCTACTGTAAAGCAGCTCTAAAGTGGAAAAAAAAGACAATAAAGTGAAAAAAATATTATAATTACAAATGAATGCAATCAAAATAGAAATTAGAATAGAAATAAACTGAAATAAACGACTATCGCGTAAATCCTTCCAAACCAGCAAATCTGAACCTGAACAGAAACAGGGCATTCCTCAAACACACACTCACTCGCTGCTTATATGACGATAACATGTCATGAGGAGGTCGTGGAAGATAAACGTGTTCGAATGAGGGGCATGTTCATTTACTACAAGTCCACAGTATAGTTACTAACCGCGTTTAACGAGTTTTAGGAACAGAGAGAAAGAGAAAGAGAGAGAGAGAGGGAGAGAGAGAGGGAGGGAGAGGTCGGTCAGATTTGACCAATCCCAAGCATGAGCTCAGAAGGAAAAAACAAGTGAGTATTTGCAGGATATTCTTCTCACAGGATGTGTATCGAGCAGAGAGAGAGAGAGAGAGAGAGAGAGAGAGTCCTGAGCTTCAGCCAGACTGAGGAGAGCAGCATGAGAGAGAACAGCACTGGAGAAGCACACAACTGAGGTAACACACTCATATATGATCTTACACACACACACTAATGCAGAGCAAACACACTACTGAGGTAACACACTAATATATGATCTTACACACACACACACACACTAATACTGAGCAAACACACTACTGAGGTAACACACTGCTGAGGTAACACACAAACACACTAATACTGATCAAACACACTACTGAGGTAACACACTAATATTTGATCTTACACACACACTAATACTGAGCAAACACACTACTGAGGTAACACACTAATATTTGATCTTACACACACACTAATGCAGAGCAAACACACTGCTGAGGTAACATGCACTATTAAGGTAACACACTACTGAGATAACACACTACTGAGGTAACACTAATATTGATGTAACACACTACTGAGGTAATATGCACTACTAAGGTAACACACTACTGAGGTAACACTACTGAGGTAACACACTCAGGTTAAGTCATATTGAGCTAACACACTACTGAGGTAACACGTCTGAGGTAACGCTTCTGAAGTAACACACACTACTGAGGTAACACACACTTCTGAGGTAACACTACACTACTGAGGTAACACACACTACTTGGGTAACACACACTACTGAGGTAACACTACTGGGGTAACACTTCTGAGGTAACACGCACTACTGAGGTAACACTTCTGATGTAACACACACACTACACTCCTGAGGTAACACACTTCCGAGGTAACACACACTACTGGGGTAACACTTCTGAGGTAACACACACTACTGGGGTAACACTTCTGAGGTAACACACTACTGGGGTAACACTTCTGAGGTAACACACTTCTGAGGTAACACTACACTACTGAGGTAACACTACACTACTGAGGTAACACACACTTCTGAGGTAACACTACACTACTGAGGTAACACACACTACTTGGGTAACACACACTACTGAGGTAACACACACTACTGAGGTAACACTTCTGATGTAACACACACACACTACACTTCTGAGGTAACACACTTCCGAGGTAACACACACTACTGGGGTAACACTTCTGAGGTAACACACACTACTGGGGTAACACTTCTGAGGTAACACACACTACTGGGGTAACACTTCTGAGGTAAAACACACTACTGGGGTAACACACACACTACACTACTGAGGTAACACACTTCCGAGGTAACACACACTACTGGGGTAACACTTCTGAGGTAACACACACTACTGGGGTAACACTTCTGAGGTAACACACACTACTGGGGTAACACTTCTGAGGTAACACACTTCTGAGGTAACACACACTACTGGGGTAACACTTCTGAGGTAACACACACACACACACACACACACACACACACACACACACACACACACACACACACACACTACACTTCTGAGGTAACACACTTCTGAGGTAACACACACTACTGGGGTAACACTTCTGAGGTAACACACACACACACACACACACACACTACACTTCTGAGGTAACACACTTCTGAGGAAGCAGTGCTGAGATGACACATAACCACACTACAGCTGATGTTTCATGACTGAAGTTATTGGATTGAATGATGATATTACACTGCCATCTCCACTGTTCTTCCTCAAGTCTTATTACTGAGAAGCGTATGAGTCGAGTTTGTGTTTAAAACAGAGCAGATCTGCCCAAGAGGCCAGAAGAATAATCCTGTTTTCTCTTTTGAATTAAGTGTATGTTTCTGACACCATTGGCAGACATTTCTTCTGTTTTTAAGCACAAACTCAATTCATTTTGATAAAGTTTTCAGGAAACAGGACTGTATATTCAGCCCTTCTGCTTCTCCAGTAACTGTATCTTGATGTACCAGAGTTCAGATGTGCACTCGAGTAAGAACATGCGTTTGCACTGTAGAGCTGCTGTAGCTGAGACTGAACTTCATATGATCTTTACACAGTTTCTGATCTGACTTGTTTGAACTGTTGTTGAGTCTCTACTTTATAGAAATAAAGCTGAGTTGGCTTGAGACTAATGTTTTGTTTCCGATCTTGCGGTTCTTCTCGTCTTGGATTGGCGCAGGATGAGTAATCACTCGTTCTGAAACGTCATTCTCTGATATATATTGAACACAATGTGGAAACGATGATTATTCTATTTCTCAACATGTGGGTGTTTCTGTTCAAACTAGATCATGTTTCCACATCATATCTGAGCTAAAAACAGAAGCTGTGACGTGCCATGGCTCAGTGTGACGTCATGACTGTGTCTCCTGCTCTGCTTCATCTGTGTGTGTGTGTGTGTGTGTGTGTGTGTGTGTGTGTGTGTGTGTGTGCAGCATCATGGGTCCGTGTCTCTGGATACTGATGCTCGTGGTCCAGCCGGTCTTGGCCTTCAGACGTCCAGCGGAGGCTTCGGCCTGTCGAGAGGTGAGTGTCACACCGTCTGCGTTTGATCATCTCTCAGTATCTCTCACTTCTGATCAGGTGTGTGTGTGTGTGTGTGCTTTAGTTGGAGTGAAACGGACTTTGTTCAGAGACAAAAATGTCCACATGTAGGACAGAAACAAGCACTAGTGAGATCTCAATTGTTAGTCTCAAATAGAATAAATGGACTAACTTTAGCTTGGATAGACACTCTTCTGTAGAGTCTCAGAGCGGTGGTCTTGCACAGCAGAGAATGAGTTTCTAACTTAGTTTTCCAGTACAAATATCAAAGCAAACTTAAAGTAAGCGGATAGTCTTGCATTCTGAAAAATGCATCAAAATGAAGCGAGTTTGTGCTTAAAACTTTAAGAACAAATATCTGGTAACACTTTACAGTAAGGTTCATTACTTAACATTAGTTATCTACCCTAACTAAGAATGAAAAATACTTCTACAGCATTTATTAATCTTAGTTCATATTAATTTGAACATTTACTAATAAATTATTAAAATCAAAGGTTGTATTTGTGAACATGAACTAACATGAACAGCTGTATTTGTATTAACTAATGTTAACAAAGATTAACAGATACAGTAATAAATGTATTGCTAATTTTTAGTTCATGTTAGTAAATACATGTATTAATGTTAACTAATGAACCTTAGTGTAAAGTGTGACCAGTTGTCTTAATTCAAAGGGAAAAGAAGATTTTGTTTTGAGTTAAAAGTAGAAATGACTCAACCTTTTACTGGATGAGTTAAAGGTACTTATTTTCTTTGTTAATTCCATTTGTGAAAGTAATTTCACAAATGGAATTACCAAAGAAAATAAGTTGCAAAAGAAAAATGAAGCAAATTTAGACTTTCTTTTTTTTTTCAGTGTGGAGAAACAAAGTGAGTGAAGATATTAAGTCTTGTTTACTGAGAAAATATGATCAAAATGATGGGAATTTATGCTTATATATATATTTGCCAGTAGAGTCAGAAAAATAAACTTCATTCAAAGGGAAATCGAGATGATTCTTCAGACACTGGCAGATATTATTAGTTCTTAATGTTTTAAGCACAAACTCACTTCATTTTGATGCATTTTTCACAAACAAGATCTTCAGTCATTTTGCTTCTTCTCCAGTAAATGAATCTTGATTTAAGAATCTTTAGATATTTGTGCTGGAAAACGAGACAGAAACACTGAAGAAGAACATTCTCATTAAATCTATAATCATGTTACAGCTCTACATGACATCTGGAGACTCGTCACTCAGGGTTTAGAGAACGCTTTAGCTTTAATTAACACACACAGTCAAACCAAAACTTAGAGACTCCTTCAACATTTCTCACATCATCACAGTTTATTCACTATAGTTTAGAAAATGGTAATAAAATATGAGCAGTTCTCAGTTGATATTTGACTGGTTTTGTCCGTCCTTCTGTTAGACTGTCTCACACATGAATTATGTTGAATATCTGTCAGCTGTTAAATTTAACTACACAATTAGATAATACCAGTTTAGCTCAACCAATCACCAAGCAATGCTTCATTGTGTTCAGTCTGTGTGTAAAAAGAGCAATTAGCAATTAAAGACAAAACACTTCAGCAGAACATGATCAGCTCAAAGTGTCTGAATCATATTTTACTGGTAGTCACTGTATGAAGAATTATTGGGTATTATGTCACAGTTTATTTTAATTTTGCTCTCCTCACTTACATAAGTGAACTATAGTGCAGTCTTGTTAGCAAAGACCAAATGAGTCATGTTATGGAGAAGCATCCCGTCACTTCTGATGAACTGCTCATGCCAGGTCAGAGAGTTCAGGATGAGTTCAGGATGAGTTCAGGAAGTCTGTGATTGGACATCAGTCAGGAAGTGTGTGTAGGATGAAACACCTCCATTATGTGTCCATCCTCTCGTCGACCTCTGATGTGGGGTTAGTCCCGGTGCCGAGGGAAACTCCTGCCCCGAGTGAAGAGCGTGGCCTATAGATGGCACAGATAGAGCTGTCAGTCTCACGGCACGCAGGAAAACTGCTCTATTGTGTCGAAATATTCCAGGAAACAGCGGAATAATGTCATGCATGTTAACCTGTGGTGGATCACACTGCAAACTATGCTTTTCTTACTTAGTATCTTTGTCTTGTTTCCTGTCCAAATATCAAAAAATTCTCAAATCAAGATGCATTTACTAAAGTACGAGAATGCCATGAGATATTATAGGAGAGTTGTTGCTTAAAACAAGTAAAATTATCTAAAAATATATTTTGCTTCTGTTTGAATTAAGATATTTTTTCAGAAAATTTAGCTTTTGTCAGAAACTGTGGTCTGCTTCGGCCCAGCTTCCACTCTAATGTATATTTTAGGATAAGCTTGATTGGCTTGATCACCATAGAGATGAAGGAAGTCACCATTTGGGTTGATTACATCCTGAGTAAATGGTCACCGATTGTAGAATGGGACACGGAGAAGCATCTCAGACAGCGGGGCGTCTCCGCTTCATTAACATGCAGACCACAGCTTTATTAACATTAAGAGTGCTAAACTGTAACAGGATAACAGGTTGAAGAGTTGAAGAGGGTGCTTCGTGTTCCTCTCCCCGGCGTTGCTGTAATAAACGTCAGTTTTTAGATCTTCGATGTACACATCATTTTTCCTTACACTTTCTTAAAGCATCAGTTCTCTTCATTTTGATTTATTTCCCCAGAAAACAAGACATGATATCTTATGGCATTTTACTCGTATAGTAAATGCATCTTGATTTAAGAATTTTTTGATATTTGGACTGGAAACAAGACAAAAATACTAAGTACGAATAGCATTGTTTTGCAGTGTGTTGTTGACCAGGGGCGGAGCTGTAGCTCTCATGAATAATCAAAAAAGGCGATTAAATCTGTGTCTAAACTGCATGCATGTATTTGTTATATATGCGTCACGTCTCTGGACTATAATATTCTGCTCTGTGCGAGATCACTATAGCCTCTGAGGCACACACTGATGTCATTTTTTAAAGGGCTCATCGGATGCAAAATTCACTTTTAAATGGTGTTTGCATACAAATGTGTGTTTGCAGTGTGTGGACACAACCAGCAAACAATGAAAAAAATCTTTTTTTTTTAATCCTCAAAAAGTCTAAACACTCTCAATAATCAAGCCGTTTGGATTTTCTGAGCAATGTGATGTCATAATGCTCATGCTCCGCCCACAACACTGACGGACTGTCCCGTATTAGCATATTTCCGCCCTTAGCCGTTTGTATACTGTCCGCCAAGGCATCACTTTACGTGTCTTGTGTCGACACCCCCCACGGAAGAGAGAGGGGGGGGGGGGGGGGGGGTTACCTCATTATCATTTAAAGAGACATGCACCTCATTATCATTTAAAGAGACATGCACTGAAACGGGAAAAGAGCTGTTTTTGAGGAGGTAAAGAGGCTGTTGTTTTACACAACCATTGAGGAATTTTAACCAAAGTGTGTTACAAGCTTTACCCAAATAAGTGTGAGCCACCCCAATGAAAAACCCCTGGCTGATGTTGACTAACAGCACTGTTTCTTCTCCAGCTCCAGGAGGACCTCGACTGCAGCAATCTGAACCTTAGACGGATCCCGAAGCAAATCCCGGACACCATCCACCGGCTCGATCTGTCCCGAAACTTCCTCCAGAACCTCACGGACCGAGACCTGCCGTCCTCATCCACCATCCGACATCTCAACCTTCACGGAAACAAGATCCAGTTCATCCAGCCGGGACTCTTCCAAGACATGAGGCTTCTGGAGGAGCTGGATCTGTCGGAGAACTCCCTGGATCTCTACGCGTCTCTGAAAACACACGTGGGGACGCTCGCATCCGTGCGCCGACTGGATCTATCCAGAAACGGGTTGTTCACGGACATGAGCGACTTCTTCCTGAACGACGCCCCTGTTCTCACCAACCTCTCTTTGGATGGGAACAGCATCACTAAGATAGGCCGATCCACATTCAACGGATCTCAAGCTTTAAAGAACATTGACTTACACAACAACGTGATCATAGAGATCGAAGAAGGAGCGTTCGAGTCCTTGACGGGACTCTCCGATCTCGATTTGTCTATGAACTCCATCTCATGCATTACGGACTTCAACCTCGTTCAGCTCAAGACGCTGAACTTGAGCAAAAACAGCTTGACCAACTTCCAGGCCGACGAATCGGATCAGGAGTTCGAGCTTCAGTATCTGGACTTGAGAGAAAACAAAATCCTCTACTTCCCCGTCCTTCCCCAAAGGAACAAGCTCATATACCTGGACTTGTCTAGAAATCTCCTGAGGAGTGTAAATTGCTCCGGTCCATTAGAAGAGCTGGAGAACCTGAAGGACGGTGGATATCTATTGACTGATCCTGATAAACCTCTTTCACTGTGCGTCAGTAAGAGGCACCAGGATTTTCCCAGCTTGCTTTACTTGGACTTGAGCTTCAACCAGCTCAAAGCGGTTTCTCCCTCGTTCTTCACCAGTATGACTGCGCTGGAAACCCTAAACATCAGCAACAACTGTTTAGAAAGCTTCACTGTGGACGACGGTCTGAACTCTTTGGAGACACTAGACATCAGCTCCAACAATCTCCAGAACCTTTCCTTCGGGCTGAACGCGCTGGCCGCGTTACACGAGCTCCACCTCGAGGGAAACGCTCTCCAAACGTTAGACGCCGGGATTTTCCTCAGGCTTCCCAACATCCGAAGCCTTCATCTTCAGCAGAACCAACTCAGCATTTCTTCTCCTTCGGGAACTCCGAGTTTCGGCTGCGTCCAACTCTCCTCAATCCCGACTCTAAGGTATCTGTACCTTTCGGAAAACGGTTTGTTTTCGGTTCCACCGGGATCGTTCCAGGGAAGCCCGTTGCTAATCCTGGATTTATCCCAGAATCCCGGCGTTGACATCATCCCGTCGTCGTTCTCCGGTCTGGAGGCGTCTCTTTCCCATCTCTCTCTAAAGGGAAACCAACTTCAATCCCTAACAATTGACTTCACTCTTTTCCAGAATCTAAAATCCTTGGATTTGTCGGTGAACCGGCTCACGGGAGTCTCCCTATGGAGCGGGGATTCCTCCCTCGAGTCATTAAACCTGCAAAACAACAGTTTGGTAACGCTTAATGAAGTAATGCTGCAAGAAACGCTCCGAACTTTATACGTGGGATCGAACCCGTTGAGCTGTTGCATGAACCCGCACCTCCTCACGCTTCTCTGGCAGGAGAGACTCACGGTGCCGGATCTCTCCGGAGCGACGTGCTGGTATTCCCGAGACTCGGAGAGCGTGGAGATCAGCGTGAGCGCCGTGAAGCCGGAGCACTGCGAGTCCGCCGACGGAAAGGTGTTGTGGATTAGCGTGATTGTGGTGCTTGTACTGGGAATGGCGCTGGCGTTGGCCGTCACGTTAAAGCTCTGTCACTCAAAGAGGCACAGGTTCAAAAGAGGCATCAAAGCTTGAATCTAAAGACGAAAGAAGGAAAAGAAACCAGAGCGTTCTCACCTGACTAGTGCCGCATGCATGACACCGGGTTTCAGTATGGGATGCGTGGGTGATCAGGAACAGATTCAATGTGAAATGCACCAGCATAAATGCACGAAACATTCACTGTAAAAAGTGATTAGTTGAGCTGACTTAAAGAAATTGAGGAAACCCGTTGCCTTAAAATTATTAAGTAATCTTCATGCTTAATTGAGAAAATTAAGTATCACAAATCACATAACTTAATTTTTTTAATTAGGACTACGTTTTTTTTACTTAATAATTTCAAGGGTTTACTCAATTTCTTTATGTAAGTGAACTGAACACTTACACACTGTATAAACATGAACCCTGAAGATGCTCTTGCACGACTCAAACCGCACGAGTCGGCAGCAACACTACACTTTCTGATGTATATTGCATGCACTTTATTGACTGTGATTTGTGAGTATTGGAGTGAAATGTACCTGCGATATGTTTGCATATTGCAAACCCGCCCTTGACCGATGCAAAACACGGTGCAAACACTAGATGCACTGCACAGAGAGATCTACAGCATGTTGTGCATTAGCCGAAGGAATGTCATCGGATAGAGGAAGCGTTTTACTGGAACACCTGCACCACTTTCCTGTTGTTGAGCTCAGTTTCCTATCCTGGCGTTGATGATTTACTCAGCCTCAGTTACCCTGAGCCGTGTTTGACTGGCGATCGAGTTTAGCTCTGCACACATAAACACACAGACACACACACACCGCAATATTTGTTTGGTCTTTTTTTAGATTTTCCAGCCTGGAATAAGTTCGACCCTGGTGTGTATATCATGAGCGAGGATAAAGATAGACGGGAGAGCCCGGTCGAGGGAAGCGCACCTCATCACCACGGATATAAATAGAGTTGTGTTTGACGCGATACTGAAAGGAGCTTCCTCCTATCAGTCTGAGTCACGGACCTTCTGCTTTATACACACACATGACACAACCCACAGTCACACACACGTCATGTATGAGCTGCCACTACTATATGAAGGAACTATACCACAACTGTTGTGTAAATCTATTTATGAAGTATTTTCCTAAATAAAAGGTCTGTGTTACGTGTGGTCTGCGGTGTGTGTTCCTCCTCACTATCTCAGCATTACCATTTTAGGTCAGAATCATCATCATGACACACATCAATATAAAATACCAAAACAAGTCATTTGCATGATAAACTGAAAAGGAAATGCTCTATCTCGCTGACATCACTTTTAGGTTTGCGAAAACTACTGGGTAAAATTAGGCAATATACAAATTTCTATATAGACGTCGTGTGTTAGGAATCTCACATGTGGTCTGAGCCGCAAGAAACGAGCTTCTTCCTCAATATTGTAGCCTTATTTTCCAGCACGAATATCTAAACATTCTTAAATCAAGATATGAAGAGTTCAGATGCAAAAGCCTCTAAGTGCCATCTGAAATTTTCTTCTAGAATGATCATTTTTATAAAGCTTGTATATTTAAGTTCAATAATTTCACTTAAATGGCAATGCAAATTACCTATTAATTGTCATTTAAGTGAAATTACTTAACTTAAATATACAAGCTTTATAAAAATGATCATTCTAGAAGAAAATTTCAGATGGCACTTATAGAGGCTTTTGCACCTGAACTCTTCATATATCAGACGGAGACGCAAAATGACTGAAGATATTAAGTCTTAATTATTCAAATTAAGTGAGTTTCTGCTTAAAACAAGAACAAATATCGGGGCAGTGGGGGCAGAACAATAGTTTTGCCGTTGAATTAAGGTTATTTTTCTGACTCAATCGGCACTTATTTATTTTATATGTATTTTTGACCCAATTTTGTTTGTTTTAAGCATGAACTCACTTATAATTGTAATCATTTTAAACCAGACTTCATATCTGAGGTCATTTTGCTGCTGAACTAAATGTGTCTTGATTTAAGAATGTTTAGGTGTTTTATACGCTTATTAAAGCAGCATGAATAATCAATAATTAGAACAATGAATGCATGCTAATTAGTGACTCGGCTGGCAGTGTCTCCAGCACAATGACATCATCTGTTGAAACAGGAAGTAGCGCTACAGGAAGTGGCCCGCACACAAACATGGAACACCGAGTCCTCAGAGACCCGCCGCTGTTTCCACTGTTCTCTGCTCTAAAAGGGCTTCAACTATATATATATATATGTCTATAAATCTGTTTATGAAGTGTTTTCCTAAATAAAAGGTCTGTGTTACGTGTCGGTGTGTGTGTGTGTGTTCCTCCTCACTACTGCAGCATTACCATTTTAGGTCAGAATCATCATGACACACATCAATATAAAATACCAAAAGTAGTTTGCATGATAAACTGAAGAGGAAATGCTTTATCTCTCTCTCTATATATATTCTCTTCTGCTCAAGGCTGCATTTATTTGAGAATACGGTAAAAAAAAAAAGTGAATTATTATATATTATTCCAGTGTAAATCAGCTGTTTTCTATGCGGGTATATAGTAAATTATAGTTTATTCCTGTGATCAAAGCTGAATTTATTTAATTAAAAATACAGTAAAAATCACAAAATATTTTGTAAGGGATAATGTAGAGCGAGGCGGTTGACAGGCTCGCGTCGGGGTCTTGAGTCAGCCTGAAGGGGGTGTAATCGCTATATCAACCGCCTCGCGCTACATTATCCCGCTTATTACATGGCTACCTACCAAATAAATCAATAATTTGACACAAAATATTGATTTAAAAACGATTGTATTGCTTCCGCTAAAGAAAATAGTCCGTTCCGGTGTGGTGAACAGAGGAGTCCTACTGAAGAGATGAGTCCGAGCATAGGACCCAAGCAATCCGATTGGTTCAAAGCACGTTTGATGGGTAATCGCTTTAGTGCCTGGTTACAAATCATACAAAATTACTTTATTATAGAAGACGTTTGTACCACGTTATAACGAGTCATTAATGTATTTGAACTTATACGTTTCATATACGAGTATGTAACCGAAGCTATAGATTATGAAATTAAACATTTCTCGTTGTTGTTGTGTTTTTTAGTTAGCTTAGATAGTAGCATAGCATACAGCTAACGTTATCCGATGATCGTGCTAGCTGAGCTTTACCTGAGTTTATACTGCCCTGATACTGCCTTACCGCAACTCGTAATGCAATTATAATTATGTCATGGCATACTAATGGGGTCGTAAGCTTGGACTCATCTCTTCAGTAGGACTCCTCTGTTCACCACACCGTCTCTACGGTTAGAATCCTGCGTCCATAGCAACGCTCTGTTTATCATGGCAACGGTGTGTTATATTAGCAGTGTCTGTTATCAAGAAATAACACACCACATTATACATTAGAGTTCAACCAAGCCATGTAATAATCCAGTGTAAATCATCTGTTTTCTATGTGAATATCTAGTAAAGTGTAATTTATTCCTGTGATCAAAGCTGAATGTTCAGCATCATTACTCCAGTCTTCAGTGTCACATGATCCTTCACAAATCACTCTTAAATGAGGATTTGACACATTATAATCAATGTTGAACAGTTAATATCTTTGTGGAAACCGTCATGCATTTTATTTTTCAGGATCCTTTGATGAATAGAGAGTTCAAAAGAACAGCATTTACTTGAAACATGATCTTCTGTACCAGTGTAAGTGTGTAGTGTCGCTGTGACTGACAGTTAAGCGGTGTCGTCGCCTCAGGTCTGCAGTAACAGGAGCTTCTCCATCAGGTCCAGCACAGTCTTTATCTGCTCATCCTTCAGTAGCTTCTCCTGTCAGGAATAATACTATCGTGACCTCGTCGTGACCCCAAAGGTCAGCTTTATGTGTTCGTGTGATGATGTCATCATGACCTCACAGGTTCTGCACGTTTATCTGCACGATGAGCCGCTTGTGTGTGAGATCCAGAGAACGAGAGAACGAGCTGAGCTGTCATGTGTTTCTGTATCAGGTTATGTTTGTGTACGCGCCGCACAGGGCCAATTATACATTCATAATAGCAGCAGTTTTATTTATATAATTACTGTAAATCCTGTCGTTATGATGCGTAGGACAGTCTTGTTTCCAGATGAACGTGTAACTACCAGAGACCAGAAGAGAATCACATGTTTGAAGAGCGTCTTTGTCTCTGTGGAATCTCTGAAACAATAGCAGTCTTCATTATCATCATCATCGTGTGTGTGTGTGTGTGTGTGTGTGTGTGTGTGTGTGTGTGTGTGTCAGATCCGCCCCTGTCAGGAATGAGGAAAGAAGGAACTGGATAATTTTTGGGGTAAGTTGAGTGATTTCCCCCTCAAACCAGTTCAGTGCATCTCCTGTGTTCACTGCTGAGGTTTAGGATTGGCTCGGGATTGTGTAGCCAATCAGCACTGTGACTGGCACTGGCAGGACCAATGAAATCTCTAGAATCGGCTTTGGGGCGGAGTTTACGCTGAACAACTATAACGCTAAGGACACAGAGAAACTACATCACTGGAATCACTTTCAGAACGATTGTTGAACGATGAAAACACTGACAGCCAATCAGAATCCGTCCTGCTCACACACACACACACACACACACACACACACACACACACTGACATCAGCATTAGTTCATCTTCAAGGAGCTGAACTGAAATCAAAGGAGTTCTGACTGTAATCAGAAACCGACTCACTCCCTCCAGACGATAAACAAATCATTCCGCTCGTGTTTGTTTATCCATCGGAAATGTGTGTAAAAGTCCCGTCCTGATCACTGTCTGGATCTCTCGCCCAACACACACACACACACACACACACACACACACACACACACACACACACACACACACACTCCCTCTCTCTCTCTCTCTCTCTCTCTCTCTCTCTCTCTCTCTCTCTCTCTCACACACACACACACACACACACACACACACACTCCCTCTCCCTCTCTCTCTCTCTCTCTCTCTCTCTCACACACACACACACACACACACACACACACACACACACACACAGGAGGATCTGTGTTCAGTCTGAAGGTCTGAATGTTTATTACTCTTGTCTTAATAACTCAACACGGATCACATGATCACATTCCTCTGTCTGTCGTGTTCATCACGCTAAAGGAAACTAAGCGGATACTTGATCCCGACGATTAAAGCAGAATGAGAGTCAGCGAGTGTTTCTCACACACACACACACACACACACACACACACACACACACACACACACACACACACACACACACACACACACACACACACACACACACACACACACACACACACACACACACACACACACACACAGATTCTCCCCGCAGCCCTGAAACTGCATTTCTGTAAACATGAACAAAGCCTGCGCTCGTCTTACTGAAGTCCGATCCGCTGATCAGAGTCAGACGCTCGTGTTCTTGAGGATCTGATGTTTGTGCCACACTTGTTTTCCAGCACGAATATCTAAAGATTCTTACATCAGGAAATCACATTTACTGGAGAAGCAAAATGGCTGAAGATATTAAGTCTTAATTATTCAAATAAACTGAGTTAAAGGGATAGTTCACCCAAAAATGAACATTACCCATGATTTACTCTCCCTCAACTCATCCTAGGTGTGTATGACACTCTTCTCTCAGACGAACACAATCAGAGTTATATTAATAAATGTCCTGGCTCTTCCCAGCTTTATAATGAAAGTGAATGGCTATTTCTGTTTTGAAGTCTATAAAAGTGCATCCATCATAAAAATGCACTTTTATCATGGACAGATGCACTTTTATGATGGACAGATGCACTTTTATGATGGACAGATGCACTTTTATGATGGATAGATGCACTTTTATGATGGACAGATGCACTTTTATGATGGACAGATGCACTTTTATGATGGACAGATGCACTTTTATGATGGACAGATGCACTTTTATGATGGACAGATGCACTTTTATGATGGATAGATGCACTTTTATGAATAGATGCACTTTTATGATGGACAGATGCACTTTTATGATGGACAGATGCACTTTTATGATGGACAGATGCACTTTTATGATGGAAAGATGCACTTTT
Organism: Leuciscus leuciscus; assembly: GCF_965113295.1. Taxonomy (NCBI): domain Eukaryota; kingdom Metazoa; phylum Chordata; class Actinopteri; order Cypriniformes; family Leuciscidae; genus Leuciscus; species Leuciscus leuciscus. The sequence goes on along the minus strand of NC_138723.1, from coordinate 32,117,545 downwards.
ATGATGGACAGATGCACTTTTATGATGGATAGATGCACTTTTATGATGGATAGATGCACTTTTATGATGGATAGATGCACTTTTATGATGGACAGATGCACTTTTATGATGGGCAGATGCACTTTTATGATGGACAGATGCACTTTTATGATGGATAGATGCACTTTTATGATGGACAGATGCACTTTTATGATGGGCAGATGCACTTTTATGATGGACAGATGCACTTTTATGATGGATAGATGCACTTTTATGATGGACAGATGCACTTTTATGATGGACAGATGCACATTTATGATGGATAGATGCACTTTTATGAATAGATGCACTTTTATGATGGCAGATGCACTTTTATGATGGACAGATGCACTTTTATGATGGACAGATGCACTTTTATGATGGCAGATGCACTTTTATGATGGACAGATGCACTTTTATGATGGATAGATGCACTTTTATGAATAGATGCACTTTTATGATGGATAGATGCACTTTTATGAATAGATGCACTTTTATGATGGACAGATGCACTTTTATGATGGCAGATGCACTTTTATGAATAGATGCACTTTTATGATGGATAGATGCACTTTTATGAATAGATGCACTTTTATGATGGCAGATGCACTTTTATGATGGCAGATGCACTTTTATGATGGATAGATGCACTTTTATGAATAGATGCACTTTTATGATGGATAGATGCACTTTTATGAATAGATGCACTTTTATGATGGACAGATGCACTTTTATGATGGCAGATGCACTTTTATGATGGACAGATGCACTTTTATGATGGATAGATGCACTTTTATGAATAGATGCACTTTTATGATGGATAGATGCACTTTTATGAATAGATGCACTTTTATGATGGCAGATGCACTTTTATGATGGACAGATGCACTTTTATGATGATAGATGCACTTTTATGATGGACAGATGCACTTTTATGATGATAGATGCACTTTTATGATGGACAGATGCACTTTTATGATGGATAGATGCACTTTTATGATGGATAGATGCACTTTTATGATGATAGATGCACTTTTATGATGATAGATGCACTTTTATGATGGACAGATGCACTTTTATGAATAGATGCACTTTTATGATGGCAGATGCACTTTTATGATAGACAGATGCACTTTTATGATGGATAGATGCACTTTTATGATGGCAGATGCACTTTTATGATAGACAGATGCACTTTTATGATGGACAGATGCACTTTTATGATGGCAGATGCACTTTTATCATAGACAGATGCACTTTTATGATGGACAGATGCACTTTTATGATGGACAGATGCACTTTTATGATGGCAGATGCACTTTTATGATAGACAGATGCACTTTTATGATGGATAGATGCACTTTTATGATGGCAGATGCACTTTTATGATAGACAGATGCACTTTTATGATGGACAGATGCACTTTTATGATGATAGATGCACTTTTATGATGGATAGATGCACTTTTATGATGGACAGATGCACTCTTATGATGGACAGATGCACTTTTATGATAGACAGATGCACTTTTATGATGGACAGATGCACTTTTATGATGATAGATGCACTTTTATGATGGACAGATGCACTTTTATGATGGACAGATGCACTTTTATGATGGATAGATGCACTTTTATGAATAGATGCACTTTTATGATGACAGTTACACTTTTATGATGATAGATGCACTTTTATGATGGCAGATGCACTTTTATGATGATAGATGCACTTTTATGATGATAGATGCACTTTTATGATGGCAGATGCACTTTTATGATGATAGATGCACTTTTATGAATAGATGCACTTTTATGATGACAGATGCACTTTTATGATGATAGATGCACTTTTATGATGGACAGATGCACTTTTATGATGACAGATGCACTTTTATGATGATAGATGCACTTTTATGATGGATAGATGCACTTTTATGATGGATAGATGCACTTTTATGGACTTCAAAACATTCACTGCCATTATAAAGCTTGGAAGAGCCAGGACATTTTTTTTATATAACTCTGATTGTGTTCGTCAGAGAGAAGAGTGTCATATACACCTAGGATGACTTCAGGGGGAGTAAATCATGGGTAATTTTCTATCCTTTAAAAATCATCTTGTTTTCCCTTTGAATGAAGTCAAAGTGATAAATCTCAGGTGTGTTTGAGAAAGTACCTCGGGTTCGGCTGTACTGTGGAGTTGAATTTCAGGAATATCCGCTCCAGGTTTTTGGCCTTTCCCGTTACCTGCTCCCCGGAGAGAGAAACTCAAAGCTACACGTTCCTGGAAAGAGAAAGAAAAACAGACCAGGAGAGAAATAAATCCCACATGAACTCTGAAAGATCCCACAGAACCCCTGTGATGGTCACAGCCATGGCCTCACAACCAGTTCAAGAGCGGTAACCGTTATTTGGTAGCTTATGTAGTAGTGTTGTTGTTAGTCTTCCCCTGTGTGTCAAAATTGGTCTGATCAGCCAATATATAAGTCCCTGTTGTTTCTTGTGTAGGAGGTCAGTTGTATTTTTGAGTCTTTTATGTTCAGAGCTTTAGTTTCCGTCTGTTTATTTGGCTTTTTTTGGGGGCCCAAACTTTATCTTTATTTTGTTGTCATGATTGTTGGGAAATAAAAATCCTTACTTTTGAACTTCCCTTGTGACTCCTCTTGCTTAACTGCTTGGTCCCTGACAACCCCGTACAGAAGTTTAAAACACACTTAATATTCAATAACTTTATCGATCTGACTATCAGATGAAAACACTGAGCTGGATCTGAATAACGACTCTGATGTCTTCTGTGAGTTTGACTTCATTGAACATCATTGAGTGTTTATTACTGTGAAGCGATCTGCACTCTACTCTGGGCTCTACTCTGCGCTCTACTCTGGGCTCTACTCTGCGCTCTACTCTGCGCTCTACTCTGCGCTCTACTCTGGGCTCTACTCTGGGTTCTACTCTGCGCTCTACTCTGGGCTCTACTCTGGGCTCTACTCTGGGCTCTACTCTGGGCTCTACTCTGCGCTCTACTCTGGGCTCTACTCTGGGCTCTACTCTGGGTTCTACTCTGCGCTCTACTCTGCGCTCTACTCTGGGCTCTACTCTGCGCTCTACTCTGGGCTCTACTCTGCGCTCTACTCTGGGCTCTACTCTGCACTCTACTCTGCGCTCTACTCTGCGCTCTACTCTGGGCTCTACTCTGCGCTCTACTCTGGGTTCTACTCTGGGTTCTACTCTGCGCTCTACTCTGCACTCTACTCTGGGCTCTACTCTGCACTCTACTCTGGGCTCTACTCTGCGCTCTACTCTGCACTCTACTCTGGGCTCTACTCTGCGCTCTACTCTGCACTCTACTCTGGGCTCTACTCTGCACTCTACTCTGGGCTCTACTCTGCACTCTACTCTGCACTCTACTCTGCACTCTACTCTGCACTCTACTCTGCACTCTACTCTGGGCTCTACTCTGCGCTCTACTCTGGGTTCTACTCTGCGCTCTACTCTGGGCTCTACTCTGCGCTCTACTCTGGGCTCTACTCTGCGCTCTACTCTGGGTTCTACTCTGCACTCTACTCTGGGCTCTACTCTGGGCTCTACTCTGCGCTCTACTCTGGGTTCTACTCTGCGCTCTACTCTGCGCTCTACTCTGGGCTCTACTCTACTCTGCGCTCTACTCTGCACTCTACTCTGGGCTCTACTCTGGGCTCTACTCTGCGCTCTACTCTGCGCTCTACTCTGTACTCTACTCTGGGCTCTACTCTACTCTGCGCTCTACTCTGCGCTCTACTCTGCACTCTACTCTGGGCTCTACTCTGCGCTCTACTCTGGGTTCTACTCTGGGCTCTACTCTGCGCTCTACTCTGGGTTCTACTCTGCGCTCTACTCTGCGCTCTACTCTGCGCTCTACTCTGCGCTCTACTCTGCGCTCTACTCTGGGCTCTACTCTGGGCTCTACTCTGGGCTCTACTCTACTCTGGGCTCTACTCTGCGCTCTACTCTGCACTGTACTCTGCACTCTACTCTGCACTCTACTCTGGGCTCTACTCTGCGCTCTACTCTGCGCTCTACTCTGCGCTCTACTCTGCGCTCTACTCTGGGCTCTACTCTGGGCTCTACTCTGCACTCTACTCTGGGCTCTACTCTGCACTCTGTACGCGCTGTAGAAGTAAAGCTGACTCGACTTGAATGGACTGAACATCCGCTTCTGAGAGTGTGTGCACGTCAGTAACTCAGTGATTGCGTGTCAGTTTTCCATCATATTAAACTCAAACTCAGTTTCGCTTCGATATGAATTGCCAGTTTCTTTCATCAGAGCTCAAGATTCTCCAGAAGAGTTCAATAGTGAGGGACTTTCTCAAGGGCCGATTCTCATTATCAGTCAGACCTTCTTACAATAACCACAATAGGGGCACAAGTGTGTGTGTGTGTGTGTGTGTGTGTGTGTGTGCGTGCTTGCGTGTGCGTGTTTGATGGGTAGGTTTAGGGGTCGGGTTAGTGTGTGTGTGTGTGTGTGTGTGTGTGTGTGTGTTTGATGGGTAGGTTTAGGGGTCGGGTTAGTGTGTGTGTGTGTGTGTGTGTGTGTGTGTGTGTGTGTGTGTGTGTGTGTGTGTGTGTGTGCGTGTGTGTGATGGGTAGGTTTAGGGGTCGGGTTAGTGTGTGTGTGTGTGTGTGATGGGTAGGTTTAGGGGTCGGGTTAGTGAGTGTGTGAGTATGAGTGTGTGCGGGTATGAGTGTGTGCGAGTATGAGTGTGTGTGTGTGTGTGTGTGTGAGTATGAGTGTGTGTGAGTATGTGTGTGTGAGTATGTGTGTGTGTGTGTGTGTGTGTGTGTGTGTGTGTGTGTGTGTGAGTGTGAGTATGAGTGTGTGTGAGTATGAGTGTGTGTGAGTATGTGTGTGTGTGAGTGTGTGTGAGTATGTGTGTGTGTGTGTGTGTGTGTGTGTGTGAGTATGAGTGTGTGTGAGTATGAGTGTGTGTGAGTATGAGTGTGTGTGAGTATGTGTGTGTGTGTGTGAGTGTGTGTGAGTATGTGTGTGTGTGTGTGTGAGTATGAGTGTGTGTGTGTGTGTGTGTGTGAGTATGTGTGTGTGTGTGAGTGTGTGTGAGTATGTGTGTGTGTGTGAGTATGAGTGTGTGTGAAGCTGATCCTGATGTTTCTCTCATGACTGCGCTCTAGCTCTGAGTTTAACAGCACAACTGGAGTCAATTAGACTTTCATTTCACAAGAGTTCATCTACTTCTCCACACTCAGAAGAATCTCATCAAGCAACACATTTATCGAAACAAGAAACTTCCACTTGAAAGAAACAAAATGACATGAATTTACGTCTTGATTTCAGAGAGATCAGGAGTTTTGTGAAAAACGTTATTTTCGATTTTTTTTACCCTGGCAAACCGTTTCTGTTCCAAACATCATTCCTCTGGAATTAAGACAATGTTGTATCATTTTGTCTGGTAAGTAAGTATATGTTGTTGTATGGATGTGTGTATGAGTGTTTGGACAGCTGCTCTTCATCACCTGACCTTCACTAACCTGGTGACCGGCTCTCAGTGTCAGGGCGTTTCTGGGGGAGAGTGTGTGTGACGTCAGTGTGAACGAGTGAAAGCGGAGTGTGTTTACTGTAGGCACTCGCAGTCCCTCGCTCTTCTGTGGATCTGCAGATACAGTGATGATCCTCATGATCCTCATGACAGTCCCCGCTGACGAGACGACAGAGGAACGGATGCAGGAGTTTAATCACACATCTGGGAATCGCTGATAGTGACGGAGTCTCCTCCAGAACACACACATCCCCATATATGGACTGACTTTTGTGCTTCCTTCTAATATGGTTTTAAATAGAATTTCAATAAAGTACAACAGACAGAACACATTACATTCACACACACACACACACACACACACACACACACACACACACACACACACACACACACACACATTACATTCAGAACTACAGTAATATAACACGGTTAGGCTGATAATTATAGGAATATGTTTAAATATATATATGGAAAAGTGTTTGGACAGTGTTTTTATATTTATACATATTAATATAAATATAAATATATAAATATGTATATATGTGATGTATTACAAATTAAATGTCTATGATAAATTTAGCGGGGTCCCACGGGGTGTGTGTGCGTGTCCGTGTGTGCATGTGTGTGTGTGTGCGTGTGTGTGTCATGAGCGAGGAGAGTGAGGCACAGGAAGTTCCTGCAGTCAGTAAATTGTAAACAGACGGTGAGCTTCATGAGCTGGACGTGAGTCACACTGAACGGCTCTTTGTGAGTAAAGTCTCACTTTCTGGAGGTCAGACAGGTCACAGATGAACCACTTTCCCTCTGTGATATCTCTATGATGAAGCAGCGCATGACCTCTGACCTCTGACCCTCACCGCACCGTCCAGTGCTCACCCTCAGTCTTCTGAAGAAACCTTCCTGGTTACTGTGTTTAATAGGGTGTTGCTTTGGTTGTTACTATTGACCACAATATTATTTTAAATAGACTCGAAAACGATGTTGGCATTAGTGGAATTGCAATAGTATGGTTTAACTCACACTTATCTGACCATTATCAGTTTGTAGCAGTAAATGAAGAGATGTCTCATCGATCACAAGTTCAGTATGGCGTACCACAAGGCTCAGTACTAGGACCGCTGCTGTTCACTCTGTACATGCTACCTCACACACACTCACACACTCACACACACACACACACACACACACACACACACACACACTCCAGATCTGATGAAGGACCTGCGCCTGAACACGACGACAACACAGTCCTGAAGTGTCCACCAGTCTCTCCCCTGTGAAGGCCTCCTTCCCTTTCCCTCTGTACAGATAAACGTTGTCGAAGCGGTTCACATGGCTACGCGGAATTGATAAATAATTCTGTATTATACATTTTTAATGCCAGACAAGTAATTTGTTGAGGTCAATTTGTAAAGAAAGACTACACCTGTGCACAAATATATTCAAATGTGCACACCTATAGACTAAACACGCATGTGCGCGCCGTCAGTGTTTCACAGGTGTGTGTTCTCGAGCCTCAAACACTGTTGTGTGAATGAGCGGCCGGATCGCACGAAGGGTTTTCTGTGAGAACGGTGTGTGTTAGCGGCCGCTAAGTTAATAACTAATGATCTTTACAACGGAAGTGAATCAATCTAAACTAACTTTATCTGGATAATAACTTTATTCTAGATCTGCTGTAAAGCCTAAACACTCTCTGTTACTGTAATCTCCAATTATCACTGTAAAGCTGCAGTGAAACATCTATATTGTTAAAGCGCTGTATAAATGAAGGAGACTTCTTGACTTAAACAGGGTGTTGCTATATGTGGCTGGTAATTGCTTGTGTTTCTCATTTGTATGTGATCTTGGATAAGAGTGTGTGCTAAATGAATACGTGTCAATGCTGCTGTTCTGTTTTAATCTGAGTCTGATGTGAGAAATCACTCATGTCTGAAACTAGTCATGATGAATTACACTGTGATTGATCAACACACGATTGATGACTGTCGGATCTTTGCTGACATCAGTATGAAGGAACTTCGTGTTTTGGCCATGAGTGTTTGTGTTCTTCTGGAGCGTCTGTAATGAGGAACAAAACCCTGATCCACAAACCATAAA
>NC_138723.1:32082394-32107394 GCF_965113295.1 Leuciscus leuciscus | reverse complement strand
GTTCATTGATTACACTGATAATTGCACAGACATTTTTTTGTAATACATGTTTTCTGAAATGTTGTTTAAATATGCAAATGAGGCATTATCTAATTACTATGCACTAATTTGCATACATTTCTAGAACAAAAATCTGAACATCGGATGAAGTAATATTTTCTTTTTATATATTAGTCAAAGGTTTTTACAGAGGGGGTTTTGGACATCTCTCTCCATCACTCCACTAATCAGATTATAATGTCAACAGCCAAAAATACATACATTTTCAGCATTTCTTTTAGGTATAAAATGTTGTGGAAAATTTTATGAACAAATCCCTCAGTAAAAACCTTCAGAATATAGACCAGAATAAAACTGTAAAGTTTGTTGAAGTGGAGATTTCTGACTCATTTGGAGAATACAGTAAAGAAGAATAACCTTTAAAGATAGAGTATATGCTGTGACTGAACTCTACACACGCACACAGATCTCTAAAGATACCGTTAAAGTCAGTCAGCTTTACAGAGTTTCACAGCAGCTTTAACGTTAGTCAGTTCAGCAATGGTTCATTTCTGCTGTAAAAAAGTTATTCATTTAGTTCATTTATGTATATATATATATATATATATATATTACATGGCTTGGTTGAATTCTAATGTTATTTCTTGATATCAGGCTGCTGAGTATAACACACCGTTGCCATGAGAAACAGAGCGTTGCTATGGACGCAGGATTCTAACCGTAGAGACGGAACGGACTATTTTCTTTAGCGGAAGCAATACAATCTTTTTTTTAAATCAATAAACTCCTTTTTAAATCAATATTTTGTGTCAGATTATTGATTTATTTGGTAGGTAGCCATGTAATAAGCGGGATAATGTAGCGCGAGGCGGTTGATATAGCGAATACACCCCCTTCAGGCTGACTCAAGATCCCTCCGCCATTAGGCGCTCTGAGGTAAACCGTTTAAAAGTGTATTTTGGATGTTTTCTGAAAAAACCCTTTATGAAAAGCCAAAAATCCCAAAGTTTAAACAGTTTTAATAACGTTCCCATAATGTTTGAAGAATGATACAAAGGAATGCTTGTTTTTAAAACGTATTTGATGAGGATTATTGATTGCTAGCAGAAAAGCTATGGTTACAACCTGTAAAACCTTCAAATGAACTGGGAATAGTGTGTGAAATCCACACGAAGGAGAGCAGTGAGTCTGAGAAACATAGATGCTCAAGTTATAGACCAGATTCTTCCAGTGAGACCTCGTATAGAGATTAGAATTAAGAGACGGAAAGGCTTGAGAATTATTGAGAAATAGGGTTACGACAGAAACAAGTAGGCTAATAGTATGAATAAAAATAAAAATACCCATATTGGGAATGAGACTATTCTGGACTCAAGTATACCATCCTCAGGTTTATCTTCTATATAGTTGAATAATAATAATAATAATAATAAAATTATATAAGAAGCCAAACCCAGTAGGCTACTGGTCCCGAATCCCCCAGTGAGTGTGACATATGAAGCTGTAGTGGGCAGTGTCGTGGGAAGGCTGTGTTTCTGAAGTGGTTTGCATTATTTGGTCATATATTGTGTTGCTTCTGTCATTTCTGCCCTTTTTCTTTTATGTAATGTTTGCTACTGTTTCATTCAATTCAATTCACGTTTATTTGTACAGCGCTTTTCACAATACACATCATTTCAAAGCAGCTTTACAGAGAGTGCATGAGTCCACAGCTTACAGAGATCTGATCTCAGAGCTAGTTATGCATTTCAGAAACATACAAAATCAGTTAGCGAAAAATATATTAATTTAAACAATGTAATAATTAAAGGCAGAAACGAGCTCATTAAAGTAATGAATAATTGTTTGTTAGATGTATAAGCATTGGTGTTGATTAGTTGTGGATGTAATTTCTGTTTGTCCTTACAGCCAGTGTATTCAGTTGTTGATTGTATTTGATGTATAGGATTTGGGGTTTCATCCAAATATGATGGAATGCGAAAATTGTTGTAATAATAATACAAAATTAAAAAGCTATTGGAACATTTTTTTCCATTACTTGACATTTTTTTAGTTGGACATTTTTTTAAATGTTGCAAGTAACGCTCCGAGAACATTCAAAGTCAACATTCCCATAATGCTTGAAGAACGATACAGTGGAATGTGTTTTTAAAACAAAACCAAAAAAAAAAGTTTCCAAAATGCTCTTGGAACGTATTTGTGCGTTTCTTGCCAATTCTTTGTGAAATCGACTAGCAAAACTGTTTCAACACACTATTCCTTTTCCAGTTCAGTGAGAAAACACTCCAGCTGCTTTATTTCTTCATGACAGACATCAGCTTCACTGGCCACAGATCAGTGTGTGTGTGTGTGTGTGTGTGTGTGTGTGTAGATGCTTTCAGGAGGAATATAAATATGAATGTCTGGCACATAAACTCAGAGGCCAAAGCAAACACACGTCGAGAGAGACGAACTCCTGCTGGACGAGGGAATCCAGTCACGATCTGAGCGTAAGATGGACACACACACACACACACACACACACACACACACACACACACACACACACACACACACACACACACACACACACACACACACACACACACACACACACACACACACACACACACACACACACACACACACACACACACACACACACACACACACACACACACACACACACACACACACACACACACACACCTGATCAGGCGCTCAGGTGTGGAGCCAGATCAGCCTCAAAAAGAATACATTTACAAAACAAAATTCATAAATACAAGTAAAAGCATAAATATTTCCCCAAACATATTATCTTTGCTGCTGCTCTGTCTCCATACCAGTGTGAGTGAGTGTGAGTGTGAGTGTGTGTGTGTGTGTGTGTGTGTGTGTGTGTGTGTGTGTGTGTGTGTGTGAGTGTGTGTGTGAGTGTGTCTCCATCCTCAGCTCTGAGTCGAGGTGTTTGCCGAATCGGTGTTTCCTTCTGCTTTCACAATGATCTTTATGAGTTATTTGTGTCTTCGTGTCGTATGACCTTGTGTCGGCCTGATCAGACGCCGCTGGAAGATTGTCACCTTTAAGACTTCTTCAAACGCCGTGTTTAGCAGCTGGTGAAGGTCATCTTCAGGGGCTTTCCACACACACACACACACGAAACTGAGAGTCTGATGGTGGATCCCAGACGCTATTAGCATTAAACATAGTAAGAGCTTTAGAACACACACACACACACACACACAGGTGAGCTGACATCATCAGCACTGATTATACCGCCGCTGAGATTCTGCTAGAATAGACTCATCTCTATTGTCATCACACACACACACACACACACACACACACACACACACACACACACACACACACACACACACACACACACACACACACACACACACACACACACACACACACACACACACACACACACACACGTAAAGTGAAACTGAAACTCGACTTTCATAAGAGCATTACTCAATCAACGCATATATAAATAAGCAAATAAGCAAAGCATTTAACTTTTTATTTTGATTCTACTTTTAGTAATTTCATGTATTTATTTAATTTAATAGATAAATAAAATATATTTGTGTTTTTGTAATTTTTATTATTCATTTGTTTATTTTTAAATATTACAATTATATAAAAAAAATCATATAAAAAAATATATATATATTTTATAAATACATTAATTTAAGGCGAGACACCCCAGGTGAACAGGGAAAGAAAACATAACTAACAGTTATCATCATACTTCACCAGTTGATTGATTACACTGATAATTGCAAACATTGTTGGTATAAATTATGTTTAAATATGTAAATGAGTGTCATCTAATAAAAATTCACTGATTTGCATACATTCTAAAACAAAAATATGAACATTGGATGAAGTCAGGTAAAAAAAATCTTGTTTCATTTTTATATATATATATATATATATTAGTCAAAGGTTTTTACAGAGGGGGTTTTGGACATCTCTCTCCATCACTCCACAAACCAGATTATAATGTCAGCCAAAAATACATACATTTTCAGCATTTTTTGTTGTCATAATTATATATGAACAAACCCCTCAGTAAAAACCTTCAGAATATATAGACCAGAATAAACGTGGAAAGTTTGGTGAATGTCAGTGTTGTTGAAGTGGAGATTTCTGACTCGATTTAGAGAAAACAGCCTTTCTATATACACTAATCTGCAGATGTGAATAGATCAGAGCTCTAAACGACGCAGAAGTGTATTTTGGGTGTTTTCTTTCCACTAGTCAGAACAAACACTTTATTAAAAGGCCAAAATCTCAAAATTGAAATTGAAACAGTGTGTGCCTCTAGTGTCTCGCCTTAAATAAATCTGATAAACAAATTATTATTCAATTTCTTGATAATTTAATCATATTAGCTTAACATTTTGTGAAACAAGAACGATAACTATATCAATCACAATATCATTGTTTATTCTGCATTTTTGTCGTCTGTCTCTTTAAATGCTGGAGCTCGTTAAAGCAGGATGGATTCTGATTGGCTGTCAGTGTTCTTATCGTCCACCAATCGCTCTGAACGTGACTCCACTGATATCGTTCCTCTGTGTCGTTATGGTTATTTATCGTCCTGACCAGCGCTGGAACGGGTCGCCGTTGATCGTGATCGTACGGATCCTCGCGGTTCGGCACCCGTGTGATTCGCTGAACAGTTCAGAAAGAAACCGGATGTGTGTCAGTTTATTTGGTCTTAAAGTGACAGTAGCCTAATATTCCTGCTGTCGTCTGTCATTAATGTTAATAAAACATTAATACAGCTTTAACAAAGATTAACCTATATTTAATTTCTACAGTGAGCAAATAGTGTTATTTTACATTTAGTCTTAATTATTGTCTGTACCTGAATATACTGTTAGACTGTAACTTTGTTATTTAGTCTTCATCTCTGCTTGTAATTTGTGTATTTGTTCTTATTTTATTACTGACTGTTCACTTGTTTTAATAATGTGTGAACTTTATCAGTTAGGCTAGTAGTTTTTGATGTTGTATTGAAGAACTTCAAGTGAGCTTTAAGTAATAAATGAAAAGCAAAGTTACAGGACAATAGGCAAGCAGCTCGGTGAGAAGGCAACAACTGTTGGCGCAATTATTAGAAAATGGAAGAAGTTCAAGATGATGTCAATCTCCCTCGGTCTGGGGCACCATGCAAGATCTCACCTCATGGGGCATCAATGATCATGAGGAAGGTGAGGGATCAGCCCAGAACTACACGGCAGGACCTGGTCAATGACCTGAAGAGAGCTGGGACCACAGTCTCATAGAAAACCATTAGTAACACACTACGCCGTCATGGATTAAAGTCCTGCAGCGCACGCAAGGTCCCCCTGCTCAAGCCAGCGCATGTCCAGGCCCGTCTGAAGTTTGCCAATGACCATCTGGATGATCCAGAGGAGGAATGGGAGAAGGTCATGTGGTCTGATGAGACAAAAATAGAGCTTTTTGGTCTAAACTCCACTCGCCGTGTTTGGAGGAAGAAGAAGGATGAGTACAACCCCAAGAACACCATCCCAACCGTGAAGCATGGAGGTGGAAACATCATTCTTTGGGGATGCTCTTCTGCAAAGGGGACAGGACGACTGCACCGTATTGAGGGGAGGATGGATGGGGCCATGTATCGCGAGATCTCGGCCAACAACCTCCTTCCCTCAGTAAGAGCATTGAAGATGGGTCGTGGCTGGGTCTTCCAGCATGACAACGACCCCAAACACACAGCCAGGGCAACTAAGGAGTGGCTCCGTAAGAAGTATCTCAAGGTCCTGGAGTGGCCTAGCCAGTCTCCAGACCTGAACCCAATAGAAAATCTTTGGAGGGAGCTGAAAGTCCGTATTGCCCAGTGACAGCCCCGAAACCTGAAGGATCTGGAGAAGGTCTGTATGGTGGAGTGGGCCAGAAGCCCTGCAGTGTCAAGTCAAGTCAAGTCAAGTTTATTTGTATAGCGCTTTTCACAATACAGATTGTATCAAAGCAGCTTCACAGTATTAAATTTAAATAATACAACAAAGTTTGTTTCAAGAGGAATTTATTGATTGATAAAATTAAATTAAATATCCCCAAAATATCCCCAACTGAGCAAGCCAAAGGCAACAGTGGCAAGGAACCGAAAAACTCCATCAAGTGACCTAATGGTGTCCTAAAACTCCATCAGGTGACCTAATGAAAAAAAAAAAACCTTGGGAGAACCCAGGCTCAGTCGGGGGCCAGTTCTCCTCTGGCATTTATGAACTAGAGGCCGGAATTGTAGTTTGAACTGTAGGATTATATGAATGCCTGGCTGAAGAGATGCGACTTTAATCTAGTTTTAAACTGGGAGAGCGAGTCTGAGCAACGAACAGTATCAGGAAGACTATTCCAGAGTTTTGGAGCCAAATGTGAAAACGCTCTCCCTCCTTTGGTGGTTCTGGATATCCTAGGTATGACCAAAAGCCTTGAATTTAGTGATCTTAAAGAGCGCGATGGATTATAGGGTGATAGAAGATCCGTTAAATAGACTGGAGCTAAGCCGTTTAGGGCTTTATAAGTCAGTAGCAACACCTTGTAATTAATACGGAGCTTTATAGGTAACCAATGCAGTGATGATAAAATCGGTGTTATATGATCATATTTTCTTGATCTCGTAAGAACTCTAGCGGCGGCATTTTGGACTAACTGTAGCTTGTTTATTGAGGATGCAGGACAACCAGCTAATAAAGCATTACAGTAATCCAGTCTCGAGGTCATGAATGCATGAACTAACTTTTCTGCATCAGAAACTGATAGCATATTACGTAGCTTAGCAATGTTTCTAAGGTGGAAAAAGGCTGTTTTTGTAACATATGAAATATGATTTTCAAAAGACAGGTTGCAATCGAGTATAACACCCAGGTCTTTTACTGTAGAGGATAAAGTAACAGGACATCCTATGATGTTAAAGTTGTATTGTGCGAGGTTTTGTGGGCGGTTTTTTGAACCGATAAGTATTACCTCTGTCTTGTCTGGATTTAATAAAAGAAAATTACGCGTCATCCAATCTTTTATATCTTTAACACACTCTGTCAATTTGGAAAATTTAGCGTTTTCATCCGGCCGTGATGAAATATATATTTGAGTGTCATCAGCATAACAATGGAAACTAATTCCATGTTTCCTTATAATATTTCCAAGTGGCATCATATATATTGAAAATAACAGAGGGCCTAATACAGATCCCTGCGGCACTCCATAGTTTACTGGAGTTATGATCGATTTTTCTCCATTTAAATAGACAAAATGGTAGCGGTCAGATAGGTATGATTTGAACCAGCTTAGTGCTTGTCCTTGAACACCAGTATAATTTTGTAGTCGATCTAAGAGTAATGTATGATCTATAGTATCGAACGCAGCACTAAGATCAAGTAAAACTAGTATTGAGATACAGCCTTGGTCAGAAGCTAAAAGTAAATCATTTGTGATTTTAACGAGAGCAGTTTCAGTGCTATGATGCGGTCTGAATCCAGACTGCAGTGTGTGCAAACCTGGTCAAGAACTACCGGAGACGTATGATCTCTGTAATTGCAAACAAAGGTTTCTGTACCAAATATTAAGTTCTGCTTTTCTGATGTATCAAATACTTATGTCATGCAATAAAACGCAAATTAATTATTTAAAAATCATACAATGTGATTTTCTGGATTTTTGTTTTAGATTCCGTCTCTCACAGTTGAAGAATACCTATGATAAACATTACAGACCTCTACATGCTTTGTAAGTGGGAAAACCTGCAAAATCGGCAGTGTATCAAATACTTGTTCTCCCCACTGTATATATATATATATGGAGGGGAGGGGAGGGATGTAACTTTGCTTTTCATTTATTACTTAAAGCTCACTTGAAGTTCTTCGATACAACATCAAAAACGATATATATATATATATTAGGGGTGTGACGAGACGAGACACGAGATTGGGTTCACGAGAACGAGACAAGACGAGATTTTTACACAATGTTTAAGAAATCCTCAATGATGAAATATATGAATGGAAAATAGTCTTTTATTCAACTGAAAATCACAAAATGCAAAACAATTTAGGTGCATTTTGAAATCAACTTGTAATGAATGTTATTTTACTTCTATTTTAATTAATTCTATGCAGTAAAGGACATGCAAACACTGCAAAATGTTTTGCTATAAACTCTACCGTCTGGCTTCTCCCCTGTACGATTTCACATGAGAAATCTAACTCCTTTCCACAAATCGAACATAAAAAAATAAAACAGTATAAATAAAATAAATATAAATAACTAAAATAACACTTTAAATGCAAACAGTAAGTGTGTATCCATAATCAAAGTACTGCTCTCTCAAAACATCAAGTTCAAACAGAAACAATTTTTTTCTTCAAGCATGAAAAAGAGATAAATTAACTATACACAGAACAGCCTAAGATATGGTCATGTTCTTTTCAAGAATATAAGCATGTCGACGATTTCTGGCAGCAGTTGAGACCTTTGGGCAGTAACTATAGGGCTGCACGATATGAGGAAAAGCTGCGATGTGCGATTACATTGTTTAATATTGCGATGTCGATATGACTTGTGATATGTGAATGTTAGCTATACTGTTCCCATGTCTTAGTGCTTTAATAGGTTATTTGCGTGATAGGTCAAATGTTTAGTACCTGCCTGGTTCAGATTACACTATTTTAGCGCGATTTTGGCACAATCCGTTTCGTGGAGATTCGGACAACAGGCTTCGGGACGCAAGATTCGATCGTTTCATTTCGTATAGTGTGTCATAGTGGGCGATAACCTACGCGTCTGCGATGCTTCAGGAGACAGAAAGACTAGCATGTTTAATTTTAACGGTCCTCCACGACGGGTTGAGTGCGAGCGAGAGTGTGCGTGCGCGAGTGAGCGTGTGTGACAGTGAGTGTGTGTGTACGCGGAGTGTGTGTGTGATTGGCCCGGCACACAAATGATTTAAAAGTGGCAGGGGCATCTTCAATACTAATTTCACCCTCACGCTCCATCACTGACATCACAACAACTCACGAGACAAAGTTTCACCTCGACGAGAAATCTCGTCACGTTTTAATCTCGCGAGATCTCGTAACACGAGATCTCGTCACACCCCTAAAATATATATATATATATATATATATATATATATATATATATATATATATATATATATATATGTATTTTTTTGCTGATCCGAAAAATTATCCGATCCGTGGCTCAAAAACCGTAGATGATCCGAACCGTGAGTTTTGAGATCCGTTGCAGTGATCCAGGTCACATGACGAATCAAGCCCTCGCTCCACCCGGAACAAACAAACACATTACGCAACACGCCAATTACTTCAGGCAAAACAAATTAGTGTAATGAGCTGTTACGTAAATGACGCTTTTCTGAGAAACGAAAGGACTCGGCGTGGATGAGAGGAGAACGAGGACAGTGAATCCCAGCGGAAGACTCCTCCATCCCACAGGAAAGTCCCGATGCGTGAATGAAGCGACACATGCTGGAATCCACCCAGAAACACCGGCGACGCACAAAACCCCCTCGTCCCACGATCATACACACACACACACACACCCACATGTGTATTTGTTTCCATCACAATGAAACTCTCCCCATTTAATGACACTGGTACTTTCCACACACACACACACACACACACACACACACACCAGATGGGCGTGTGTTTTGTGAGCGCACCTGTCAACACGCCTCGCGTAACCTGAGAGCTCACCTGTGCAAACACACACACAATAACACAAGGCACGGCAGGCTTTTGTAGTAAACTTTATGTAGTTAAAATGCTAACATTACATCGAGAGAGAGAGAGAGAGAGAGAGAGAGAGAGAGAGTGTGTGTGTGTGTGAGAGAGAGTCCAGAGAAAGAGAGAGAGAGAGAGAGAGAGTCCAGAGAAAGAGAGAGAAAAAGAGTGTGTGTGTGAGAGTGTGTGTGTGTGTGAGAGTCCAGAGAGAGAGAGAGAGAGAGAGAGAGAGAGAGAGCGCACAAGATCCAGACACTGATTTACATGAGTGACGCTATTTACACCAATCAGAGAGCAGAACAGAGTCTTAAGAGTCCTTCAGCTCTACTTAAAACTATAAATGAAGTAGAATTTAACACAAACATTGTTCTCCGCTGCAGGACGAAGCACAAACTCACTGAATGTTTCTCTATACAGCTGGAGTTCGGCGTGCTTCACTGTGATTGGTCGGCCGTGGGGCTGGCCGCTGCCCCCTCGTCGTTGCTGCTGTCCACTTCCTGTTGCATGGCCTCCTGGTCCAGGCGCTGGCTGGTGTAATCGCTGATCTCCAGGAACCCACTCGGCTCCACCACAACATTAGACTGGCTGGAGTCTGGCATGATGGAGTACTGGGGGATCACCTGACCACAAACACAAGCGTCAGCCAATCACAACAGTGCTGATGGATCACCTGACCACAAACACAAGCATCAGCCAATCACAGCAGTGCAGAGGGATCACCTGACCACAAAGACAAGCGTCAGCCAATCACAGCAGTACTGAGGGATCACCTGACCACAAACACAAGCGTCAGTCAATCACAGCAGTGCTGAGGGATCACCTGACCACAAACACAAGCGTCAGTCAATCACAGCAGTACTGAGGGATCACCTGACCACAAACACAAGCGTCAGTCAATCACAGCAGTGCTGAGGGATCACCTGACCACAAACACAGACGTCAGCCAATCACAGCAGCCGAAAAACAATTACATACAATACAATCAGAGTTATATTAAAGGAACACTCCACCGTTTTTTAAAATATGGCTTATTCACCGTCTTTCCTACAGTTAGATAGGTGGGCAAATGCATTTGTGTCTCAGTGCATGCACTGTTTCAGTTTGACAGGGTCGGCGCTAGCGTAGCTTAGCATAATGAATGGAATCCTTTGTTGCCAGCTAGCATGTCCTGAGTAAAAGTGATCACATTTTTTTTTAAATCCCACCTAATTACTTCTTGTGGCCTGCGTATTCACAACGATAGCGATGCAGATTAACACTAGGTGATTTCCTCGGCAGATATTGACTTGGGAAGCACAGGCGGAGCACAGGCGGAGCACAGGCGGAGCACTGCTATGAGGCGCAGAGATATCAAGTAAATATGTGGTATAATATGTGAATGTGAATACAGGTATAATATGGGTCGATCTATGGTGGAGTGTTCCTTTAAAAAAATGTCCTGGCTCTTCCAAGCTTTATAATGGCAGTGAATGTTTTGAAGTCCATAAAAGTGCATCTGTCCATCATAAAAGATTTTTATGATGGACAGATGCACTTTTATGATGGACAGATGCACTTTTATGATGGACAGATGCACTTTTATGATGATAGACTTCAAAACAGAAATTGCCATTCACTGCCATTATAAAGCTTGGAAGAGCCAGGACATTTATAATATAACTCTGATTGTGTTCGTCTGACAGAAGAGTGTCATATACACCTAGGATCAGTTCAGGGAGAGTAAACCATGGGCTAATTTAAATTTTTGGGTGAACTAACCTTTTAACTCAGTTCTGTGTGTGTGTGTGTGTGTGTGTGTGTGTGTGTGTGTGTGTGTGTGTGTGAGGAGCAGCCGCACCTGTATGATGTCCAGCTCTTTGCTCTTTGCTCGGCTGAAGGCCTCGAGCGTCGGCTTGGAGCTGCTGATGAGTGATGAAGAGGAGGAAGAGGATGAGGAGGCCACAGCTTTGGTCATCGGGCCGCAGTCGCTGGAGGAGTCAACCATCATGGGCTCCAGCTCCGCCTCCAGCATGGAGATCTTCAGGATGTCTGAGACCGAGGGTTTCTCCGGCACCGGCACACTGGAGCTGGACTCCGACTGGAGCTTCACTGACGCCTCGGCGCTGCTGGACACTGGCGGACCCTGAAGATGAGGAACCGGGTGAGGAACCGGATGAGGAACCGGATGAGGAACCGGCTGAGGGCTGCCGAACGTGATCCTGGTGACGCTGGCGCCCTGCGTGATGATTGGCTGCTGCACCTGAGACACACACACACACACGGAGAACCAACACATATAAAACAGCTTCTACACTGCAAAAATTATTTTCTTACTTAGTATTTTTGTCTTGTCTAAATATCTACAGATTCTTAAATCAAGTTGCGTTCACTAAATTAGTAAAATGCCATAAGATATTATGTCTTGTGTTCTAGGGAAATAAACCAAAATTAAGTGAGTTGTTGCTTAAAAAACAACAAAATTAACCAGAAAAAAATTAAGTGGGGAAAAAAAACATGAATGTGAAAAAAGATACATGATACACAATTTAGGGAAAAAATAAAGCTAAAACTATGACCTCAGTTTTTTCCGTGAAGTAAATGTGTGATGTGTGAGGGTCTGTCACACACACCTGCGCGCTGCTCTTCCCGGAGCCCACGGGGTGATGCGCCTGCAGGGGGGGGGGCTGAGACAGCTGTGTGTGTGTGTTGGGCCGGTTGTGTGAGGTGGGCGCCTGCTGCAGTCGGGGCAGCTGAGGTGTGTGTGGAGCGACGGACACCGGTGGAGGGCCAGCAGAGGGCGCTCTCTGGACCACAGCTCTCGCTGACACAGGCTCCGCCCTCTTCGCCTCCGACGGGCCAATCACAGGCTTGCTGAGGGGCTGCTGGGACGAGCGGTAGAACAGACCCGTCTGAGGGTCCAACGTGTCTCCCTCGAACTCGCCCTCGTCCACCAGCATCTGCTCCTGCAGCGGCTTCCCCTCCACCTGCACACACACACACACACACACAGACACACACGCATCAACACCAGGATCTGCGTTGCTTGGAACAGCTGAATATCAACCAGTGTCATCAATTCCTCGATTATGGCAAGAATCATAATCACGATTAATCTTTAAATGTTTATTACACAAAATAACATTCAAACCCCTGATAAGCAGAACGGCCCATACAGCGACACAACACTCAGTTCTCTTTCTGCTAGCATTTTAAGAGCTAATGCACAGATCCAATACACTGATACACGCGTGTTCGTTTCTGCACTGTGTTTAAGCGGATAGACATTATCTGACGTCTCGACAGCACACACTGTCTCTTCTGCGAGACACTTGTGACCTCTTTTGATAGTGAAATTAATCCCAGTAAAACTAGCGGCGGTGTTAAACAGCGGCCGCTGGTGTGAGCTGGTGTCAGCTGGCGTGAGCTGGCGTGAGCTGGTGTGAGCTGGTGTGAGCTGGCGTGAGCTGGTGTGAGCTGGTGTGAGCTGGTGTGAGCTGGTGTCAGCTGGTGTGAGCTGGCGTGAGCTGGTGTCAGCTGGTGTGAGCTGGCGTGAGCTGGCGTCAGCTGGTGTCAGCTGGTGTGAGCTGGTGTCAGCTGGTGTGAGCTGGTGTCAGCTGGTGTGAGCTGGTGTGAGCTGGCGTCAGCTGGTGTGAGCTGGCGTGAGCTGGTGTCAGCTGGCGTCAGCTGGTGTGAGCTGGTGTCAGCTGGTGTGAGCTGGTGTGAGCTGGTGTCAGCTGGTGTGAGCTGGCGTGAGCTGGCGTGAGCTGGTGTGAGCTGGTGTGAGCTGGTGTGAGCTGGTGTGAGCTGGTGTGAGCTGGCGTGAGCTGGCGTGAGCTGGTGTGAGCTGGTGTCAGCTGGTGTGAGCTGGCGTGAGCTGGTGTGAGCTGGTGTCAGCTGGCGTCAGCTGGTGTCAGCTGGTGTGAGCTGGTGTCAGCTGGCGTGAGCTGGTGTGAGCTGGTGTGAGCTGGCGTCAGCTGGTGTGAGCTGGTGTCAGCTGGTGTGAGCTGGCGTGAGCTGGCGTGAGCTGGTGTGAGCTGGTGTGAGCTGGTGTGAGCTGGTGTGAGCTGGCGTGAGCTGGTGTGAGCTGGTGTCAGCTGGTGTCAGCTGGTGTGAGCTGGTGTGAGCTGGCGTCAGCTGGTGTGAGCTGGTGTCAGCTGGTGTGAGCTGGTGTGAGCTGGTGTCAGCTGGTGTGAGCTGGTGTGAGCTGGCGTGAGCTGGTGTCAGCTGGTGTGAGCTGGCGTGAGCTGGTGTCAGCTGGTGTGAGCTGGTGTGAGCTGGCGTCAGCTGGTGTGAGCTGGTGTCAGCTGGTGTGAGCTGGCGTGAGCTGGCGTGAGCTGGTGTGAGCTGGTGTGAGCTGGTGTGAGCTGGCGTGAGCTGGTGTCAGCTGGTGTGAGCTGGTGTCAGCTGGTGTCAGCT
Organism: Leuciscus leuciscus; assembly: GCF_965113295.1. Classification (NCBI taxonomy): domain Eukaryota; kingdom Metazoa; phylum Chordata; class Actinopteri; order Cypriniformes; family Leuciscidae; genus Leuciscus; species Leuciscus leuciscus. The sequence goes on along the minus strand of NC_138723.1, from coordinate 32,093,241 downwards.
GGTGTGAGCTGGTGTGAGCTGGCGTCAGCTGGTGTGAGCTGGTGTCAGCTGGTGTGAGCTGGTGTGAGCTGGTGTGAGCTGGTGTGAGCTGGCGTGAGCTGGTGTCAGCTGGTGTGAGCTGGTGTCAGCTGGTGTGAGCTGGTGTCAGCTGGTGTGAGCTGGTGTCAGCTGGTGTGAGCTGGTGTGAGCTGGCGTGAGCTGGTGTCAGCTGGTGTGAGCTGGTGTCAGCTGGTGTCAGCTGGTGTGAGCTGGTGTGCTCAATGCCTGTTCAAAACTCAGCGTGAGACGCAACGCTGCATAAAAGCCAGACTACATTATTTACATTTACATTGATGCATTCAGCAGATGCCCTTCGCGTGTCAGTCAAAAATGACCAAAATTAAATATCTTATTTCAATGAAATTTAGACCTGACAATTAAATTTCCACCTTAAACTGTGGAAAATGTTGAATTCTTTAGAGACTGAAGTTTGATCTCATCTTCGGAGACGACACTTGGCAGATTATTGTTGAAGTGAAAAAAGTTTTAAAAAGTGAACTTAAAAAAAGTTACAGAATTTTACATTTATTGTTATGAAAAACGTGCAAAAATACTATTTTCATTTTTTTTATATGAAATTTATATTTTCAAAGACATGTTTTACTCTAAACCTGTAAGAAAATCAAAGCCATAAATCTAAACAATTTGAGGTTGATATCTCAGTAAATGATCTTTCAGTGAGATGTTGTTCGGCTGCAGTTCCACACGCTTCCACTAGAGGAAACTCGTCTCATTCATTTACAATACGTCATTTCTGACCGCGAGGAGCTCAAGTGTGACTGTTGTTTACAGGACCATTTTCACATACATATATAGCATGAAGAATATAATAACACTACTCTTCCAGCTTTAGCAGCCGCTTGCAACGTCCAGGTCGCGGGTTCGATGCATAAAGACGTGGGATGCAGTCGCAGTGTGAATGTGCTGCAGTGACACAGGATCAGGGGTTGTGTGTCTGCGGTTGTGACCTGTTGTGCGACGGCTCCAGACGCTACAGTGCTGATGCTCTTGGCTGAAGTCGACTGGTTCTGGTTCTGGTTCTGGCTCTGGCTGCTGGACGCAGTGACGTCTCCTCCCGCCACAGCTTTACACACTTTACCTGAAACTGCAGAGAAACAAGTCTTTAAAATCAAATTAAGACTTCTTGCACAAATATACTGTATATCCATATAGAACATGATCAAATAAATCATGCGTTTCAGATTGTTTCGCTTCATTGAACGGCACACAACTGCAAAACTACAATACTTATACATCATACGAATGAGTTAATGCCGAACGATACTGGATTTTGCTGATGTGATGCTGATAGGAAAGGAAATGAACAGATTATTGTGTATTATACTAGTAAATGTGTTAAATCCTGTATTTATGTTGAAATAAATGCCAGATACAGTTTACTGAGTAATAAAAAATACCAATAATACAAAATAAAATAAAGATTTTATGCATAATGAACCTTTTAATTGTAACCAAGCCTGAAATACTGCGGGACTCTTATTTTGAAATGTGAGATGAGGAAGATAAATCATGCATCTTACAACCTAATCTATGATATATAATAATATAAACATCATAAGGCAGATCAAAGCAATCGCTTGGCATAAATGTGCCATATTAATTGTGAACTGATCTAATACCTCCTAAAATTATTATTAAAGTGCCCGATTCTGCTGTTTTAAAGGTTCCTAATGTTATGTCATAGTCTCCTACAACAGGTTCACATTCATCTAAGGTCAAAAACACTAATGTCCTCATAATCTCCACTGCAGCGTCAGCTCTTTCCTCTCAGTGTCTGAAACGCTTCCATGAAAGATTCAGTCTATCTAAGCCCCGCCTCTCTGAGAGATGCTCTGCTCTGATTGGTCAGAAAGCAAACGCTCATCATCATATCTGAATCTCAGCTCTTGATCACAGTGATACGAACAGTAACGATGGCGTGGGTTTCACCGTATCAATCTCAGAAAACAACGTCTTCTCCTCATGAACAACACGAACCAAACTCTCCCAGTCTCAGATACACTACAGTGTTTGAGGGCGGAGCTAAGAGACGCTGCTCAGCCAATCAGGACCAGAGGCGGGCATTATGCAAATTAGTAAACTGGAATTACTGACGACTCATTTCATCAGTTTAGAATTGCTAACTTTTTTTTATCTGCACTTTGAAACTTTTCAGACCTTCTACATTCACAGACCGCTGTATTACACACTGCATGACAGCGGTATCTGGATAGGCATAATAGAGGCACTTTAGGAGTTTTAGCGAACCATTTAAAGTCCCCTTTTAATGTAGTTTATGTGTTTATGTGGTGTTATTAATATGCTTTAAGACAAACCATGTGTAAGTTCATAAGTCGACAGCATTGCTGAGTATTTCCTCCTTAAAACTGCAGTGAACCAAAGACAGTCTCAAACACACGCTTTGAAATCGCTGGTGTTTCTGACGTCACAAACTACCTTGTAACCAATCAGATCAACGTGTGATCGTCAACCAGTGGATCTCTGAGCTGAGTGAGTGAGTGGAGGCGGGGCTCATTTGCATATTCATAGAGCCGCAAATACTAAATGAGGCAAGGGTGTCGGGTTACATTCAAGATATTTTAAGGCATGAAGACATTATTTTGGTAAGGAAAAAACGTTTAAATGCGTCACTTTGGTGAGTTTTAAGGGATAAAATGACTGACTCCAGGGGGACTTTAAATGTATTAAGACTGTTTATGACCCTAAATACGATCAAACTGAATGAAGGACCCCGAGTTGAGGGCATTAAATGACTCTGTGAGCGGAGTGAGTGGTGTTGATGTACCGATGTATTCAGGGATGGTGTCCGAGTCTCCGGTGTTCTGACCCGACGGCTCCGGCGACTGTCTCCGGTCCGAGGACACTGGGATCGGCACCGCCATCTGACTCAGGTCGATCGTGTGCTGTCGAGGTTTAGAGTCGCTCTTCTCCTTCACTGTAACATCACACACACACACACACATATACATACAGTCAAACCAAACATTATTCAGACACCAGATATCATTTTTGATATTGTTTCACTAGTGTGATCAGGACACTATAGTTCATTTATGTAAGTGAGGAGAGCCAAATAAAGTAAACTGTGACATATTATACCCAATAACTAATTGCTCTTTTTACACACAGACTGAACAAAATGAAGCATTGCTTGGTGATTGGTTGAGCTAAACTGGTATTATCTAATTGTGTAGTTAAATTTAACAGCTGACAGATATTCAACATAATTCATGTGTGAGACAGTCTAACAGAAGGACGGACAAAACCAGTCAAATATCCACTGATTTATCATATATTATTACCATTTTCTAAACTATAGCGAATAAACTGTGATAATGTGAGAGATGTTGAAGGAGTCCGAATAAGTTTTGGTTTAACGCAGCAGGAAGGAGGCAGACACCGATGCAGGATCTCACACACACACACACACACACACACACACACCGCTGGTCTGCTGCAGCTCCAGAAGGGCTTTAATGGTGGACGTCGCCGACTGGGACTCTCCTGTAACGTCCTGGTAAATGATGGTGGGACTGGCTTCCACGGACACCTCCTGCTCGGCCCAGTCCTGCCCCCTGGAGGCGATCACGTGCACCACCGGCGGAGCGTCTGCACACACACACACACACACACACACACACACACACACACACACAACTCTTACTCTCTGCAGATCATTCCTTCTGTACTATAATAATAATAATGCATTTTATTCAAGGCTCCTTTCAAATCACTCAAGGTCACCATACATCAAGCAGCAGCAACAATAACAATATTAAAATAAAAAACAACATTAGCAATGGTAATAAAATAAATGATAAATGAGGGGAGAGCAACAATTACAAACATGATAAAAAATGTAATTAAAATAAATGTTATGACGTTAATTCGTTATGTTAATATGGGCCAAACGAGTTGAGACCCACTGGTGTAAAGCTGTTCAAAACATCATTCAGTGTAAACTGTGATAATTATAGTTAATAATCGCAATTACAATTTCAAGGGAATAATGGTCATGTGCTTCTCGTCGTGATCGTGCACTCCTACCGTGAGGTGTGTCGGACTCAGTGAACGGGGTCGGCTCGTCTTTCAGCGTCTCCTGAGTGGATCCGGCGGGTTCAGCGCTGCGAGAGACTTGCTGAAGCGTCTCGCTGACCAGCTGACGGGCCTGTTCGCTCACCACCGCCTGGAACGCCATGGGCTTGGGCTTGATCAGGACCTGTGCACACACACACACACACACACACACACCGCGTTTAAGATGTGAAGCTTATAGATCCATCAATAGATCCTCTTCCATTGGTGAAAAGTGAAGCCGCCAGAGTCCTAATACGGCGCTGACATCGTGTGCCGATTCGGGACCTGATTCTGCGCAGTAGTGAGTGTGTGTGGAGTCACGTTATCAAGGTCTCGCACACACTCTTGCAGAGTTATGGACATGTAGAAATTAAAGCTGAAGCTCCAAAAAGTGTGTTGGTTCCTCAGCGACTCCGTTTAGAGGAGCTGTCAATCATGATGTCACATTCACGTTTTTATAGCATCAAATAAACTAAGATCAAACTTACTTCACTTAAACGTACATCAGTGTGATTAAAAACTACCTAAAATAACAGAAAACATCTTTGAAATATTTTTTTTTTAAGTGTAATTTGATTGTTTAGTTTCCATCACGTCCCATTAGACTTCATGGTTTATGATCTGTACTGGGACCAGCCACTGGGGGCGATCGAGACTCAGGGTGCTTTCACATCTGTAGTTCGGTTCATTTGGTCCGGACCAAGGGCGAAAAATGATACATTGTAGCATTTTTCAGGCGTTTTGGTTCCTTTTCACACCACACTGATCGCTCTGGTCCGAATCAGTTTATGAGTTGATAAAACGAACCAAAATGCAGTCACGTGACAGCATCCACATCACTCGTTGGCCAGATGTGTCTTGAACGCATTCCCATAACTGCACTTCGTTTGGTCAGAATTAACGTGCGGGAAAATTCCAACAGAACTCCCAGAAGTAATCCGGCAGACAACACGCCGCTGATTACTATGGAGAGACGACTGCGTGGGCTGATTGTATGGAAGTAGAATAATGTCAAATGTTTTTGAAATAAAAAGCCTGTTGAATTGCACTACTCGAAAAAAAATAGGCATTGCATTAACCATGCTTGCATTTTAATGCATTGTATTTTTAGTGCTTACATTTTTATGGGCTGAAATTCAACATGGTTGAATATTTAAGCTGTGAATATTTCAATTAAAAACATTTCAAACACCTTTTCATTATTAAAAATTCAATAATCCATATTCACCTTTCATATTTCACTTCCAAAATATTCAAACTGTTTAAAAATACAACCAATAATATTCAACAGGCAATTTTCTGTCCATTTTATTTCGCTTTGCAAATTCGCTTCCACAAATTCAGTGGTTCAAATTCGACAGTAAATTCAACATTGACGTCCAGGAACTGCAGGAAAAGCAGTAGATTGCCGAGCATACTCTCCATCTGCTGTTAGTCTACCTCACCATCAGATGGTGCAAAAGCGCTTGTTGTTGACGAAGACATTCATTCATAAAATGAAAATGATTATCTGTGTCAGTAGCCTATATGCGGAAAAGATGATAAACACACAAAAGCTGTGTTTATGTTTCATTCAATAACTTCATTGTTACTTTCCCTGTGTATTCAACATGTCATCAGCTTTCTCGACCATGAACAGGATTATAATCGGTTTCCCTCAATACCTCATACTCAAGGATTTCCCTTCCGTTGATACAGTGATATGAAAGACCAATCTTGCACCTTATTAGGGAAGTAGGCTATAGGCTATTATATAGGCTACAGGCAAGAAGATGGACTCAGAATATGAACTTAACGCGCAAAGTTTCATGCTGAGCGTTTCGTGATATACTGGCATAAAACCAACACATATAGTATGCATACGTGTATTGCATTAGCTTAAACTGTCACAGCACTTGCATATTGTCCTCCTATTGTTAGTTTAACTGTAAATCGCTTTGGATAAAAGCTTCTGCTAAATGACTCAATGTAAAAATTGGCTTGACATTGGATATTCGCACATTTAGGGACCGTCTCTAAAGTTGCATACAACATTGGCATACACGTTTCTAACTTCAATAGCAAACTTAAATTTATTTGAATAAATATCAAAAATCCAAAGGGTGCGCATTATGCCTGACACTAAATGAACACTTTACAGTTGGTTTTATGACTGTAAAGTCGTTCTATTCAAATGCTATCGGAGTTAGAAACGTGTATACCAAAGTCGTATACACTTTAGAGACGGTCCCTAAATGTGCGAATGTCCATCATCAAGCCATCTGTATGCCAATCTATCACTGGGAAACGCTCAGCATTAAGCTTTGCGTGTTATTCTGAGTCCATCTGCTTGCCTGCGCGTTTGGTCTTTTACATCAGTCCATTAAGCTACGTTAAGCGTTGTATATATCCAGCAGGGGAATCCTGAAGTATTGAGGGAAACCCTAATAGCCTGCATGCAGCACATCCACAATATAAAGTTAAGGCAACTAAACAACCAAGAGAAATATATGTCAACCTCAAAAATGTAACATTGGATCTGTATATCCGCATCGGGGAATAACATTATAATCTCATTCACGGTAGAGAAAGATGCATGTAGGTTACACAGGAAAAGTAACCGTGAAGACACTGAATTTAACATAAAACAGCCGTCATAATAATCACAAATACACTTACATTGCTGTAAATGAGTTTTATGAATGAATGACTTGTTCTAACTGTTGCTGGTCTTCAACACGCGCTTTTGCACCATCTGATGGTGAGGTCGACTAACAGCAGATGGAGAGTATGCTCGGCAATCTACTGCTTTTCCTGCAGTTCCTGGACGTCAATGTTGAATTTACTGTCGAATTTGAACCACTGAATTTGTGGAAGCGAATTTGCAAAGCGAAATAAAATGGACCGAAAATTGCCTGTTGAATATTATTGGTTGTATTTTTAAACAGTTTGAATATTTTGGAAGTGAAATATGAAAGGTGAATATGGATTATTGAATTTTTAATAATGAAAAGGTGTTTGAAATGTTTTTAATTGAAATATTCACAGCTTAAATATTCAACCATGTTGAATTTCAGCCCATAAAAATGTAAGCACTAAAAATACAATGCATTAAAATGCAAGCATGGTTGATGCAATGCCTATTTTTTTTTTATTTCAAAAACATTTGACATTATTCTACTTCCATATGATTGTATCCCCGGTCATATTTTATTATATAGTTTGTCTACACCACTTCAGACAAACAATATATTTGAGAATGTATTCGAAAATAATGTGTTAATGCACTGCACACGGCGAAGGCGCATCGCAAATCACATCAGGAGGAGGCATACATTAATGTTGCTAAACAGTGACATGCTCATCATCCCAAAAAATTTCCAACGATCCATCAGGTAACGTTGTGCCCTTTCTCTCTTTAAAATTGTTTTTGACAATTGGGACATATGGTCATCAGACCAAATTTCTATCAGGCTCCGCACCTTCTCACAACTCCAAGATTGTCCGTGAGCTGCCATGCTTAAGGCCCGTACACACCGGGACGAATTTCGCGCGCGATATTCGCCGACGTTTAACGCCTCGTGACTAAACAAAGGGCGCCAATGTGAGTGTGCACACCGACGCGAAAAACGCCACGCGTAAAAGCGTAATTTTTTTTTAAACGCCTCGGGTTAGTTTTTTGGGTTTGATGCGCCGCGTCAAAAACTATCCGACCAATGAGATTGGCGCTTTTGCTCACGTGTCTGGAGCTTCTGAAGTTACAGTAAAACACAACTTGGGGGCGCTCAAACACAAAACGGTCTTGCCGAGCACACATACGTAACAGCGAAGAAGATAGACGCCAAGTAGCGTCTACACTGCCCATAGACAGACACTGCCGGGAAGAAATGACGAGGAAGATGCAAGGCAAGATGAATGTAGAGCTGCTGGTGTCGTTGGTGTCGGAATAAAGAACTATATGACAAACGCGACAGCGACTACAAAAATCTTGTTAAAAGAGAACTGTTATGGAGTGGTATTGCAGAGTATAGACTGTTATGGAGTGGTATTGTATTTCTGTTTTACATTAAGCGCCATCTAATGTCAGGGAATGAATTTGCATGTTCACTCGGCTCATCGTCAGCGAAAAACGCTTGGGTGTGAACACAAAAAACGCGTTGAAAAACGCTGGCGAATAACACGCGCCGATATTCGTCCCGGTGTGTATGGGCCTTTAAAGTGCAAACTGTCAACAAACATTTCTTTCTGACTACGGCAACTGGTTTAGTCCAAAAATGCGCAGTTCTTTGGCAGTTGGTTCTGTTCGAGGTCGGATCACGTTCTCACCACAAACGAACCGCTCCAGAGTTCGTTTCAAAGCGTACCGAGACCACCTCTTCGAGGAGGTCTCGGTACGCTTGTTTGGTCCGCTTTTGGTGCGCACCCGAGTGCGATTGCCGCATTCACACCTGCCCAAACGAACCGCACCAATGGGGAAAACGAACTCTAGTGCGGTTCAACCGAACTAAACGAGGCAGGTGTGAAAGCACCCTCAGGGTTTATGATTTATACTGGGACCAGCCACTGGGGGGCAATCGAGACTCTGGGTTTATGAGTTATACTGGGACCAGCCACTGGGGGGCGATCGAGACTCTGGGTTTATGAGTTATACTGGGACCAGCCACTGGGGGGGCGATCGAGACTCTGGGTTTATGATCTGTACTGGGACCAGCCACTGGGGGCGATCGAGACTCTGGGTTTATGAGTTATACTAGAACCAGCCACTGGGGGGCGATGGAGACTCTGGGTTTATGAGTTATATATAAACCCAAAATTCACGTTAACATATGCGCATGAAACACAGCTGGAGAATCCCCTCGCGTGTGTGACTCTGCAGAACACTGACACTCGTTGTGTTTAGATGTTGTGCTTCAGTGTTTGGCTCTGACACAGACTGAATGGTTTGGCCCCTCGGTCATCAGTTTTCACTGGTAGGGCTGGATGATTAATCAAAAAGTAATCGAAACCGAAATTCAGAGCCTGTAACCGACATAATTTTACCAAGTCGGTTATTTCGTTTTTTTAATCCTATTAATATTTCCGCCTACTGTGTGTGTACTTTCCCCTTAAAACATATTACCGCGTGTGTAGTCACTTGACTCCGCCCCGTCCCTGAACGCGCGTCTATTTCGCTTCAAACGCTCGCTTACGCGGGTCCTATTCGCTTTGGACGCGCGAATGGATTCAAAATGTTTAAGCGTAGAACTAAACGTGATAGACGCGAATTTGACGCTCTATTCGTGTTTGGTGTGAACGCAGCATAATGAACAGGCTGCGATGTCAAGATTGCAATGCTGGAATGTGTGTGTCAGAGAGAGAGAGGCACGGGCGCGATCGAACAGTGGAAACATAAAAACATCATTCGTCATTATAACATCAACGTCAATTTGTTCATACAGGACATCATTAAAACTGCAAAGTGTTCAGCCTACTTATATTTGTGTAAAACATTGTGCTTTTGTCAAACTGTAACCTACAACTGTCACCCAACCAAAATCACACACTGTGTAAATTTTTAAAAATCAAATTATCAAAAAGCAAAAATGATCTCATCTTTTGAACATTCATCATATTGCATTGGTTTTCATTTCTTGTCCTAAAACAGAGCACTAATCTTTTTATTTTTAAGTTACACATTCTACATTGATTAAAAAATTAAATAAAATGTTTTTAATGGTAGTATTATTTTATACAGAAATAAATTATTTATAATTCAGATGAGAAGTTAAAGTTAATTTAAATTTTAAGGAAACAAATATATTGATCTGAAATATAGCAAATTAATTTTAAATTCATTCAGGTTACCAAACATATCTCAAGGCCTTTTGAATAAAGGGTGGCAGTCTTTCATTATCAGCTGTTGTTGTGGACTAGCTATATACTGGAGAAGTATTTGTTCTCCATTTGAGTGAGATGTTCTTATGTGGCTAATTGAGGAAAGTGCTTCCATAATATATTTTATTATTAGTAGTATTAGTTCAAGAATAAAATAAAGATATCGGATTGATATCGGTATCAGCAAATAGCCAAAGCTGCGGCATCGGTATCGTATCGGAAGTGAAAAAGTGGTATCGGGACATCCCTAACTCTTTCATTAGAAAAAATACGTGTAGGAGACGCTGGAGGAAGTCATGTGACTTTACCTCATGCTAGTTCCCCCTACACACCTGACATAAGTTAACCTGAGCGTCTCCTGATCGACATCTCCCTTAAAACTCATCTTTGATCACCAAAATGCCATATTGAATTTTTTTCCTTGGATGCCTTAAAATATCTTGAATGTAACTCGACACCCTTGCCTCATTTAGTATTCGCGGTTCTATGAATATGCAAATGAGCCCCGCCTCTATACCGGCTCAGCCTGAGCGCAGACCCTGACCTGTGTTTTGCCCTGCTGCCCGTAGACGATCTTGGTGGGGATGATCTTGGTGGCGGTGGAGGGCTGGACGCCAGCGCTGAGGCTCTTGGGCTGCGTCACGATCATCTTGGTGATGGGTCTCGATGCGGTGATGATGGCGGGCTTGGACCCGGGCATCGCCTGCAGGCTCTTCTCTCCCTGAAACACATACACACACCCCCTCGTCAGCGCCGCACCGCCGCCCGCACGCATCATGTGACGGTCATGTGACCTCACCCCAGCGTTCAGCAGCGTCGTGACCACGTTCTTGCCCGGCAGACCCTGGATGGTGGTT
>NC_138723.1:31984894-32077394 GCF_965113295.1 Leuciscus leuciscus | reverse complement strand
GCATCAGGTTGCTCATCTTTGGGCTGCCGCTCACGGGGACCGTGATGGTTTTGGAAAGGGGCGTGGCCAGTTTAGGCCCCTCCTTCAGCAGGACGGGGGAGGAGCTTGAGGAGTTGGTCCTCCGCCTCTTACGGGGTTTCTCGTCCTCATCCGAGCAGCTCACGCCTGAGCAACAGGAGAAACACACACACCTCAGTGTTTTACCTAAGTGTCGTGTGTGAGTGTGTGTGTATATGAGCGAGACAGAGAGAGAGTGTGTGTGTGTGTGTCGTACTCTTGACGTAGACTGTACTCCCGCTGGGCAGCACCACCACGTTGGATGCAGGACTGGCGGGTCGAGGGGATTTCACAGTGGCGGCTGCACTGCTACTGGGAGTCGATGCACTGGGAGGAGTGGAGCTCGTGCTGGTGTACGAGTAACACACAACCACTGCAACACACACACTGCTGTCACTGTACGAGTAACACACAACCACTGCAACACACACACTGCTGTCATTCAGCTGCGCTCATGTGTGCTCTTTTGAAGCGCTTCACACACACTGAGCTTTTACAGACAAAATTCTGTTGGATTTTTCCCCAAATTCCCTTTTACTTTTCCCCAAAAATCCATTTGAATTTCAGTTTTTCCAAATTCCCTTTTAATTTTCCCAAATTCAGTTCTAAAGGTTAAATTCAATATTAGTAATCAAAATGCATTTCTAACTAATTTAAATCATGAAACAGCAAATAATTTTACAGCACCAGGGTCCTTTGAGCTCTAGGCGTAGTACATTAAGAGTGTCGGGCAGCGCTTCACCTTCTTTGTTGGCGGTCTCTGCGGGCAGCATTAGCGAGGCGTTCTGGTGTGCTGTAGCGTTAGCCACTGCGTTAGCCGTGACGGTGAAGGCCGTCTGAGGAACCAGTCGGGGCATCAGAGGAACCAGTCGACGGCCCTCGATCGACCACTCAGACGAGCTGTTCGGCCCCGACATGCTGCACACACACAAACACACACACACACACTAACATCACTCGACCAGTACAAATCACTCGGGCTCAGGGAGGAAACGGTTAACGATACAATCAGCCAATTGAGCGTGTTAACAGTTGAAGGGTTAAAATTTAAGAATCTATTTCAAATATGCTTCCTTATATAACATCACGGTAAAGAATATTGTATTTAGTGTTTAAGGGTAAGATAATGATTCTGCTCAGCAAAGTTGCCTTTCCTGTTTTCTCCTCATTGTCTTTAATGGCTCTTCGAGCCCCAGTTTCACTCAGACTGATGGGATTAGCTCACGAATGATTCACTGAGAATCTCACCTTTTGTTCTGCAAATGGCCTTCGGACCCAAATCAGCCTTATGCTGATTGAATTAGGATTGGCCAGACCCTCACAGTCTAGGGTGTTACCTTAACCTGTATATACTCATTTACATGCTTTGTTTGAATTTGTCTCCACCTTCAAAAGTCCCTCCTCCTAAAATGCCTATAAAGACACCATGTAAATGTATATACTTTAGATTATGTTGGACGAAACCGCAGCCGCGCTCAAATAAAGAAACTCTTCTGTTTGAACGTGATCCCAACTGTCCCCTGGTCTCTGCTTCGATAAAAGACACTTTACAACAGATGGTGCCGTGACCCGGATGGAGAAAAAGGAAACTGAATCTTGAAACTTCAAGCTCAAAGATCTCAACAAAGCCTGACTAAGTTCCAGACTGAATCTTCTGAATCCAGATTGAAAACTTCAAGCTCCAAAAAGATCTCAAAGACTGAATTTTTCCAGACGGAATCTTTCTCTACAAACGAAAGACTTGGTGAGTTTCACTCCAATTTAAAGAACCTTTGCAGACCAGTACAAAATAGTTTTCCTCTGCGACGACAGAGAAGAAGTTAACAAACAGCTGCAGGGTTTTGTTAACTAAGTTATCCTCTAAAGTTGTCTTTTAGAGATGAAATGTATCCTTTGTTGTTCAGGCAGGGAAGTTTAACAGTTACATGTTAATATTGTGTGTATCCTCTTGCTAGAGAAGGCCTGTCCTTTGTAAGCTAGAGAAGATTAGCGTCATGTGCTAATAAGATTGTACCCTCTGTTTGTAAGACAGTAGAGAGAAGTTTAGTGTTTGTTTGTGTGGTAACATAGAAATTCACAAAATGTTTAGGAAAAGTACTAGACTGATTCCCACAACTGAGAAAGCTGGACTAGCTACACCTTTAACAGATAGTGAATTCAAGTCTTTGTTATCAGAGCACATGGACTCCATCGTGACTGAGCCAGTCAGATTGAATTTAACAAAGAAATTTGGCATTGATCCAGAGAAAGTGTGGTCAATTGAAGATTGTAAGAAGGTACTAGGAGAAAGTATTCGCAAGAACAGTGTGAAAAGTTTTATCTGTTGTCACAGAGAATTTGGTTTAACCCTAGCTACAGAACAGTCTAAGCGCAACTCAGAGCTAGAGAAACAGATCAAAGAGCTCCGTGCTAGAATATCTTTGTTGACTAAGAAAGTAAACCGCAACAAAGATGCAGAAAAAACTGATGTGGAAGAAGTTAGTCAGCCTGATAACAATTATCCTGACTTAAAAGCTTTCTTTGAAACAAATGTAGCCATCCAATCAGTAACTGATGAGCCTGTAGATTCAGTGCAGGTTTGTGGGGCTAGGAGAAGATCTCAGGGAACTAAAAGTGTTACTCCGAACTCTTCTGTTGTCCAAATACAAACGGTTGCAAAAACATCTTTAGGTCCTAAGGATATAGATAGACTCTCCCAGAGTTTACCCTCAGCACGCACACATTTTTCTGAATTTAGAAGAGCATTGTTCAGTAAAATGCATCTTTACGACATGTCGTTGCCAGAAGTCACACAGCTGATGTCACAAATTCTAACTGAATCTGAATTCAACAATTTTGAGTCTGCTGTTACTTCCGAACTGCAACATGTCAGTAAAGGCGATTTGAGAGAAGGTGTTTTGAAAATCCTAAAGAATATCTTAGGACCCAAAATCGATTGGTCGAGAGTTACTAGCTGTGTACAAGAGAAAGAAGAAACTGTGAGTGAATATACTGAGAGGTTCTGTCAGGTAGCGGTAACGTACAGTGGAATAGTGGATGATTCCGAAAGTGTGTTAGCTGACAAAGGAGCTCTAATCCGAATTTGGGCAGATGGTCTTGTAGCTGAGTACAGAACAGCCTTGCCATTCCTAGATATTACGTGGGCTAAAAGAACTCTCAGAAGTAACCTAGAAAGTTTAGCTATTTGGGAAAGAGATTCTGATGTCAAAGAGAGAGTAAGAATTGCAGCAGAAGCAAAGAAACGCAACCTGCGTTAAGGTCAACTCAGAGAAGCCAAAGAAACGCAAAAGTCCTAGAGAAGCCAGTTGTTCTTACTGTGGCAAGCACGGACATTTTGGAAAAGAATGTAGAAAAAACAAAAATAACTTAAGACAAGTTAACAAGGTTAACCAGCTTCTGCTTAGCCTGCTTGATATTCTGAAGCAGCCCCTCCCCTCCTCGTTAAACTCGTGGGGCAACTTGATAAGGTGTTAACCATTTAGGCTGTGATTGCTTAATCTCCCCAGTAACTTACAACAAAGATGAAAGACTTATTTTTGTTTAATAGAACAAAAGGAAAGTGACTGTCACAGTCTTTGTTTGGGGGACATTCAGAAAACTCACAGCCTTAAATGTTATACCACAGAAATATTCCAGTCAGACCCCCATGCTCTATATGATGTCTTTTAAGACTGATGTTCACTGGAGAATGGGAAGTGCCAATTTTCTCACACACTGTACAGTTGTTTCCCCTACAGGGATAGGATAGGACACATGGACCAGTGAGGAGCCCAGGAAGAACTGGAAGCAACAGGCTTTCGGGGGCCAACCCTGTGGTGAAGATTCCCTTATAGGCCTTTCCCAACCATAGTCCATCCTCACCTCACTGTTCCTTTTAGGTGTCTCAAATCAATTAAGAAACAGGGAAAGAATGAAACGACCACAGTAGACCCTGAAAACGATAGAACCATAGTGTTTAAACTGCTACAACCTTAGTGTTTTGAAGAAATACTGCTCTCTGTTTTTCTGTTTTCTGTCTTACAGTGTGCAGATAAAACTTGATGGCTTTTTCGAGATCCATATGCAACGACCGTCTCATCTGCGTATGAAGCTCCAACCTCAAGACGACAACCAGACCCACTGCTGAACAAACTATCACAAAAGAAAATGAAAAATACACAACGCAGAGAAATTCACGGACCCTAAATTGCATGTTTTGTTTCTGTGTCAGCATGCAATTACAGATGAACAACACAGAGCAAGTTATATGTGCCTGTAACTTACACCAGTTACAAGAATGAACTTTATGTGTCTAAATTTGTATTTTTGTGAGAGTTTTTAAGAACTCTCAAAGAGGGGACTGAAGGGTTAAAATTTAAGAATCTATTTCAAATATGCTTCCTTACATAACATCACGGTAAAGAATATTGTATTTAGTGTTTAAGGGTAAGATAATGATTCTGCTCAGCAAAGTTGCCTTTCCTGTTTTCTCCTCATTGTCTTTAATGGCTCTTCGAGCCCCAGTTTCACTCAGACTGATGGGATTAGCTCACGAATGATTCACTGAGAATCTCACCTTTTGTTCTGCAAATGGCCTTCGGACCCAAATCAGCCTTATGCTGATTGAATTAGGATTGGCCAGACCCTCACAGTCTAGGGTGTTACCTTAACCTGTATATACTCATTTACATGCTTTGTTTGAATTTGTCTCCACCTTCAAAAGTCCCTCCTCCTAAAATGCCTATAAAGACACCATGTAAATGTATATACTTTAGATTATGTTGGACGAAACCGCAGCCGCGCTCAAATAAAGAAACTCTTCTGTTTGAACGTGATCCCAACTGTCCCCTGGTCTCTGCTTCGATAAAAGAAAACTTTACAACCCAGTTAAAGGTGCAGTGTGTACGTTTTAGCGGCATCTAGTGGTGAGTTTGTGAATCGCACCCAACAGAAGTTACGGTGGCTGACAGGAAGTGATGTCGTCGTCTGAGACAGCAGAGAGTATTATTGTTACAGTTATTATTGTGACTTGTTCATCATTGTGTCAGTGTTTTACTCGCTGACTTTAGCTGAAGCTTCTCTGCACAAGGAACAACATAGTGAGGAAACGCGCTTGTCCGTTCAGGGCCACCGTAGAAACATGTGGATGTAAGCGGACCCGCGGTGTGTGTAGAGAGAAATGCCTCATTCTAAGCGAATAAACACATCACGGTTCATTATGTAAGGTCTTCATACACCACTGAAAACAGTTATGTTATTGTTGTCAGTTATGATATTAATATGATATCGCGCGATTAAGAATATTCCAAAGTACAAATAAGATTAGTTCGTTGCATCAGAGACGCGAGAGATGAGAACTGCAGAGACTCACTGATATGCGATGGTGTTCAGACGCTCATCGTTGACGGCTCTGCGCACCTCGGCTCGATGACGCTCTGTAGAGATACTGACACACACACACACACACATCAAACCCTTCATCATCCTCAGTCACAGCAAAACTAGTTTTGTTTAGATGTCGTTCAGGTCTAAACTGGTTAGAGGACATTAAGATATTACACAATAAAGTCATAATGAAACGAAGTATTGTGACATAATTTGGAGTGAAATGGATTATTGGAAGAAAAAAACCCGTGGGGTGGGGCTTAGATTTATCTGCTCGTTGTTGATTGGATGTTGAAAAGTGGAGGCAAATCTGAAGGCGAGCTTGGGGGCGGAGTTTAAGATAACCTACACAGCAAAATACGTTGGGTTACACATGTTGGGTCATTTTTAAAATCGTTGGGTAATTTCTAGTAATAACCCAGCTGTTGGGTTAACAGTGATGTATATTTACATTCAATTCTAGACTCTTCAATATTTAGGTTGTAATTTAAAAATATGTGAATGACCTCAGCACTGGCAGGCGAGTGTGTGTGTGTGTGTGTGTTGTGACTGACCTCAGCACTCGAGTCAGTTCTCCCAGCAGCTCCTTCTTGTCTTTTGTGAGATCTCCTTGAGCTCGCAGAGCGCTGATCACACCGGCGTACGCCTCCAACTCTGAAACACACAAGAGACATGAGACGCCACACACACACACACACACACACACACACACACACACACACACACACACACACACACACACACACACACACACACACACACACACACACACACACACCAGCGTTCAGTGCGAGACTCACCCAGTTTGCGCAGGATCCGTTTGCATTCATCTCTGCTGAGGTCGAGCAGCGTGGGCCAAACCACCGGCATGCTGCCCACCAACGGCTTCTCCTGCTGGATCATCCACTGCACACACACACACACACACACACACTATAATCATAATTTTTCTTCTGTGTTTTAATTTGACAATAAACCTGTTGTGCAGGATTGTGTTTGCAAAAAAATAAAAAATAAATTATTTGATTTCATTTTAAAAGATTAAATAAATTGATTAACACTGTTTTGGATTATAAATTGGTAATAAATCATATATCCAGAAAAATTAAACAGACTTTCTGGGAAAAAATAACATTTCATAGCGCCCTAATATAGTAAAAGAAAAGAAGAAAAGGAGTAATAAATTAGGTTGTTGAAGTTTTAATTGATTAGACATGCTTTCTGACTATTAACATTTAATTAAAACAATTAAAATTGAATCTAGAAACATTAAAACAGAAAATAAGCAATTTGGGAAAACTAAAATGGAATTTGAGAAACTTCATTGGGCCCTAAACTGTATTTTGGGTAAAACTTTTAATAAATTGTTGTTAAACTGTAAAAGTGTAATGATTTAAATTAATTAAATATGCTTTTTGATTTTAAACATTTAATTTAAGCATTAAATCAGAGTTCAAAAATATTTAAATAGAAAAACAAAAGGAGAATTTGTGATACATTCAACATTATGTGAAAATAATTGGGATTTCAGAATTTGGAATGGGGGGGGGGGGTAAAACAGAATTTAGGGAAAATAAAACAGAATTTGGGATAAAATAAAACAGAATTTGAGATCAAATAAAACAGAATTCGGGATAAAATAAAACAGAATTTGGGATAAAATAAAACAGAATTTGGGATAAAATAAAACAGAATTTGGGATAAAATAAAACAGAATTTGGGATAAAATAAAACAGAATTTGGGATAAAATAAAACAATTTGGAATTGGGGGGAATAAAACAGTATTTGGGATGAAATAAAACAATATTTGGGATAAAATAAAACAGAATTTGGGATAAAATAAAACAGAATTTGGGATAAAATAAAACTGAATTTGGATAAAATAAAACAATTTGGAATTGGAGGGGAATAAAACAGCATTTGGGATAAAATAAAACAGAATTTGGGATGAAATAAAACAGAATTTGGGATAAAATAAAACAATATTTGGGATAAAATAAAACAGTATTTGGGATAAAATAAAACAGTATTTGGGATAAAATAAAACAGAATTTGGATAAAATGAAACAGAATTTGGAATTGGGGGGCATAAACAGTATTTTGGATAAAATAAAACAGAATTTGGGATAAAATAAAACAGAATTTGGGATAAAATAAAACAGAATTTGGGATAAAATAAAACAGAATATGGGATAAAATAAAACAGAATTTGGGATAAAATAAAACAGTATTTGGGATAAAATAAAACTGTATTTGGGATAAAATAAAAAAGAATTTGGAATAAAATAAAACAGAATTTGGGATAAAATAAAACAAATTGGAATTGGAGGGGAATAAAACAGTATTTGGGATAAGTAAAACAGAATTTGGGATAAAATAAAACAGTGTTTGGGATCAAATAAAACAGAATTTGGGATAAAATTAAACAGAATTTGGAATGGGGGGATTTAAACAGTGTTTGAGATAAAATAAAACAGAATTTGGGATAAAATAAAACAGAATATGGAATTGGGGGAATAAAACAGTTTTGGGATAAAATAAAACAGTATTTGGGATAAAATAAAACAGAACTTGGAATTAAATAAAACAGAATTTGGGATAAAATAAAACAATTTGGAATTGGAGGGGAATAAAACAGTATTTGGGATATAATAAAACAGTATTTAGGATAAAATAAAACAGTATTTGGGATAAAATAAAACAGAATTTGGGATAAAATAAAACAGTATTTGGGATAAAATAAAACAGAATTTGGAATTGTGGGGGGGGGAATAAAACAGTATTTGGTAGTGATCGACCGATGTATCGGTTTACCGATATTTTTACCGATATTTAAGCATTTTCCCATAATCGGGTATCAGTTTTGTAATATCGGATTCGCCGATAAACGGCGCCATCTTGTGGCCGTTTTGAGAATTCCGCCATTGCAGCCCGCGTCTGAGGAGATCAGTCAACAACAACTCTGTGCACAGGTAAAACATATGTTCTGCTTGCTTTGCTTTAATTTTTCAACTTTATTTAACATAACAGACATGCAGAAATGAGATTTGAGACATGAATGCCTGATATAGCCTAGTTTATTTATGCAGCTTGGTTCTAAAAAGTCACGTAGCGTAATCCGTCATGTCCTGCCCCAATAAAGACGTAACTTTACATGAATTAAATAAAACAGACATGAATGAGTGCATGTTGAAAATAAAAGCACTGAATTTAATTCTCTATCAGTTGTATTTGCTCACCATTAGTCTCGAGAAAAAAGTTCGTTCATATTGCTGAGCACTCACTGGGTTGATGATCAGGATGCTCACGGCCACTGAATGAAACTTTTGACAAGATTATCTTGTTTAAACATCCTAGATTATATTATTTACTACATAGCAATTATTTCTCTAATAACGTTACACATCTAAATATACCGCTTTGTGGAAATTAATTATTTATTATCTCCACGCGCGATCGCGGTTGAGTTCTGTGTAAAATAAATGCATAGATAAACAGCACTTTGTCAGTTGGCATTTCATGATCTAGATTCAATCTAGATCATGAAATGTCAACTGACAAAGTGCTGTTTATATAGTCTCGAAAAAAAAAAAGTTTGTTCATATTGCTGCGCACTCACTGGGTTGATGACCAGGAATGCTCAAGCACGGCTACTGCATGAAACTTTTGACAAGATTATCTCGTTTAAACAACCTAAATTATATTATCATTTACTGCATAACCATTATTTCGCTAATACAAATCTAAATAAATACCGCTCTGTGGAAATTAATTATTTATTATCTCCACGCGCGATCGCGGTTGAGTAAGTTATATAGTTCTGTGTAAACGCATAGATAAACAGCACTTTGTCAGAAAGGATTTCATGATCTAGACCGACAAAAACATTATTAATAATTAATAACATACTAGTTGGAAAATGCAAATATGCTGTTTTGTTTGTTACTTTCCTGATAATGTTATATTCCAGCTAATATTATTCAGTGAATTAATATTACCCAGTGAATTATTCCTCACTCTTTAAACCTATTAAATGGCACATATAAACCTTCTAAAACTGTTTAAAATGAATTACATTTCAATACAAAATACAATACAAAAAATACCTCCAACATGTGGAACCACTTAAAGATACATCACTCAACTATCTTTGAATATATGTTAGAATAATTTTTGTGCTTTATTTTTTACCTCATCAAAGCTTTTATTTTTAAACAAAGACACTTAGTAACAATGCACTTTATTTTTTGGACTCAGACCCCTCTATTTATTTGTGTATAAATATAAAGTTTTTTATGTATGCAAGGAGGGAGTGATTGTTATAAATAAAATTGTTTGTTCAGTTCATTTGTGTTGTAATAATTGTGTCAAAAACATAATAATAATAACAAAATAAATATCGGTTCTGCATATCGGTAATCGGCACATAAACATGCAAATAATCGGTATCGGTATCGGTTATAAAAAATCAATATCGGTCGATCACTAGTATTTGGGATAAAATAAAACAGAATTTGGGATAAAATAAAACAGTATTTGGGATAAAATAAAACAGAATTTGGAATTGTGGGGGGAATAAAACAGTATTTGGGATAAAATAAAACATAATTTGGGATAAAATAAAACAGTATTTGGGATAAAATAAAACAGAATTTGAAATGGGGGAATTAAACAGTATTTGGGATAAAATAAAACAGTATTTGGGATAAAATAAAACAGTATTTGGGATAAAATAAAACAGTATTTGGGATAAAATAAAACAGTATTTGGGATAAAATAAAACAGTATTTGGGATAAAATAAAACAGTATTTAGGATAAAATAAAACAGAATTGGGAATTGTGAGGGGGAATAAAACAGTATTTGGGATAAAATAAAACAGCATTTGGAATTGTGAGGGGGAATAAAACAGTATTTGGGATAAAATAAAACAGAATTTGGGATAAAATAAAACAGTATTTGGGATAAAATAAAACAGTATTTAGGATAAAATAAAACAGAATTTGGAATTGTGAGGGGGAATAAAACAGTATTTGGGATAAAATAAAACAGAATTTGGGATGAAATAAAACAGTATTTAGGATAAAATAAAACAGAATTTGGAATTGTGAGGGGGAATAAAACAGTATTTGGGATAAAATAAAACAGAATTTGGGATGAAATAAAACAGATTTTAAAATGGGGGGAATTAAACAGTATTTGGGATAAAATAAAACAGAATTTGGGATAAAATAAAACAGTATTTGGGATAAAACAAAACAGAATTTGAAATGGGGGGAATTAAACAGTATTTGGGATTAAATAAAATAGAATATGGAATAAATAAAACAGAATTTGGGATAAAATAAAACAGAATTTGGGATAAAATAAAACAGTATTTGGGATAAAATGAAACAGTATTTGGGATAAAAAAACAGAATTTGGAATTGTGGGGGGGAATAAAACAGTATTTGGGATAAAATAAAAAAGAATTTGGGATGAAATAAAACAGAATTTGGAATGGGGGGAATTAAACAGTATTTGGGATTAAATAGAATTTGGGATAAAATAAAACAGTATTTGGGATAAAATAAAACAGAATTTGGGATGAAATGAAACAGAATTTGGAATGGGGGAATTAAACAGTATTTGGGATTAAATAGAATTTTTGATAAAATAAAACAGAATTTGGGATAAAATAAAACAGAATTTGGGATGAAATAAAACAGAATTTGGGATAAAAATAAAACAGTATTTGGGATCAAATAAAACAGAATTTGGGACAAAATAAAACAGAATTTGGGATAAAATAAAACAGAATTTGGGATAAAATAAAACAGAATTTGGAATTGTGAGGGGGAATAAAACAGTATTTGGGATCAAATAAAACAGAATTTGGGATGAAATAAAACAGAACTTGGAATGGGGGGAATTAAACAGTATTTGGGATAAAATAAAACAGAATTTGGGATAAAATAAAACAGAATTTGGGATAAAATAACACAGTATTTGGGATAAAACAAAACAGAATTTGAAATGGGGGGAATTAAACAGTATTTGGGAAAAAATAAAACAGATTTTAAAATGGGGGGAATTAAACAGTATTTGGGATAAAATAAAACAGAATTTGGGATAAAATAAAACAGTATTTGGGATAAAACAAAACAGAATTTGAAATGGGGGAATTAAACAGTATTTGGGAAAAAATAAAATAGAATTTGGGATAATATAAAACAGTATTTGGGATAAAACAAAACAGAATTTGAAATGGGGGGAATTAAACAGTATTTGGGAAAAAATAAAATAGAATTTGGGATAAAATAAAAGTATTTGGGATAAAATAAAATAGAATTTGGGATAAAATAAAAGAGAAATTGGGATAAAATAAAAGAGAATTTGGGATAAAATAAAAGAGAATTTGGGATAAAATAAAACAGTATTTGGAATTGTGGGGGGGAATAAAACAGTATTTGGGATCAAATAAAACAGAATTTGGGATAAAATAAAACAGAATTTGGGATAAAAATAAAACAGTATTTGGGATAAAATAAAACAGTATTTGGGATAAAATAAAACAGAATTTGGGATGAAATAAAACAGAATTTGGAATGGGGGGAATTAAACAGTATTTGGGATAAAATAAAACAGAATTTGGGATAAAATAAAACAGAATTTGGGATGAAATAAAACAGAATAAAACAGAATTTGGAATGGGGGGAATTAAACAGTATTTGGGATAAAATAAAACAGAATTTGAGATAAAATAAAACAGTATTTGGGATAAAAAAAACAGAATTTGAAATAGGGGGGAATTAAACAGTATTTGGGATTAAATAGAATTTGGGATAAAATAAAACAGTATTTGGGATAAAATAAAATAGAAGTTGGGATAAAATAAAACAGAATTTGGGATAAAATAAAACAGAATTTGGGATGAAATAAAACAGAATTTGGGATAAAAATAAAACAGTATTTGGGATAAAATAAAACAGTATTTGGGATAAAATAAAACAGAATTTGGAATTGTGAGGGGGAATAAAACAGTATTTGGGATAAAATAAAACAGAATTTGGGATAAAATAAAACAGAATTTAGGACAAAATAAAACAGAATTTGGGATAAAATAAAATAGAATTTGGGATAAAATAAAACAGAATTTAGGACAAAATAAAACAGAATTTGGGATAAAATAAAACAGAATTTGGGATAAAATAAAACAGAATTTGGGATAAAATAAAACAGTATTTGGAATTAAATAAAACAGTATTTGGAATTGTGAGGGGGAATAAAACAGTATTTGGGATTAAATAAAATAGAATTTGGGATAAAATAAAACAGAATTTAGGACAAAATAAAACAGAATTTGGGATAAAATAAAACAGAATTTGGGATAAAATAAAACAGAATTTGGGATAAAATAAAACAGTATTTGGAATTAAATAAAACAGTATTTGGAATTGTGGGGGGGAATAAAACAGTATTTGGGATAAAATAAAACAGAATTTGGGATGAAATAAAACAGAATTTGGAATGGGGGGAATTAAACAGTATTTGGGATAAAATAAAACAGAATTTGGGATAAAATAAAACAGTATTTGGGATTAAATAAAATAGAATTTGGGATAAAATAAAACAGAATTTAGGACAAAATAAAACAGAATTTGGGATAAAATAAAACAGAATTTGGGATAAAATAAAACAGAATTTGGGATAAAATAAAACAGTATTTGGGATAAAATAAAACAGTATTTGGGATAAAATAAAACAGAATTTGGAATTGTGGGGGGGAATAAAACAGTATTTGGGATAAAATAAAACAGAATTTGGGATGAAATAAAACAGAATTTGGAATGGGGGGAATTAAACAGTATTTGGGATCAAATAAAACAGAATTTGGGATCAAATAAAACAGTATTTGGGATAAAATAAAACAGTATTTGGGATCAAATAAAACAGAATTTAGGATAAAATAAAACAGTATTTGGGATAAAATAAAATAGATTTTGGGATAAAATAAAACAGAATTTGGGATAAAATAAAACAGAATTTGGGATAAAAATAAAACAGTATTTGGGATAAAATAAAACAGAATTTGGAATTGTGGGGGATTAAACAGAATTTGGGATAAACTGAAGGTCTTTCTAGGGCTCTATATGAGGGAACAGCAAACGCTGCTGGATCTTAGAATCTCTCACCTCTGACACACTGCACACTCTCTCTGGGTCTCTAAGAGCTGACGATCTTCACCATATCCTTCAGAGAGAAACATCATCATCATCATCATCATCATCATCACATGACTGTCAACATCTGCACTACATCCCAACATCCTACATCCTCTTATTTTTATTGTTCTTATTGCACATTGCTTCTTATTCATACTGTGTATTGACTCTGTATTGTGTCTTGCTGTAATGTGTATTATTGTTATTGTCTAATCTTTTTATTCTTAATAATTTGTGTATTCTTTTATATTTTTTAGTTTATTATGCCCTTCTACCCTGTCTTTCTCAAGAGGAATAGATAATGGGCATAATAATTTCATTGTTGTACTGAAGTAAAGATGGCAATTCTAAAGATCCTAATGGGTCAGATCATGAAAACACATTTTTTTTGTTTAAAAAAATAAATAAACAAACACGGTCATTTTCAAAACACCTCAGACACAAAAACTATTATAAAAGACACCAAAAAAACCAACACGTATTTGACGTCACGCGTGTATTTCAACGTATGCCCCGCCCACATCAGAGCCAGTTCGGCGCTCGCCCCGCCTACTCAATAAGAACATATGAGTCCGTCTCAGTGTTTTGATTCGCGTCAGATCATTCTGACAGCTTAAATTAAACACATCCGCTGAGATCATTGTGTTTACTCAGATATGATATTAATGAGAGTTGAATATCATCTGATCTGAGATCAGTGTTTATTCTGACAAGATGGAATCGAACCAATAATATAATCGCGATAAACGTTCAGTTTAATCACGTAAATCCTGGGTTTTCAGCAGAATAATATACATGTTTATCATAAAACAGAGGTGTTTAATAAACACTAACGGCTCTGAGATGATGTTTTTCTGTCATTGTCAGTGTGATGTGTTCAGAGTTAGCTTTAGCCGTTAGCCTCTCTGGAGTTTCTCTCATCACACACATAAACACAGCAGTGACCCGCAGCTTGCACAGCTCAATCGAGTGTGTGTGTCAAAACACAGCTGATCATCAGCACACACACCAGTGTGTCATTTCTAATATCAGCCGTGTGTTTATATCTGCACTTACCTTCAGTTCTGCACAGTCCTTCAGATCCGCCATGTTTATCCGACGCCAAAACACTGGGGCTGCCCGCGGGAAAAGCCCAAACAAACGCGAGAATCTACAACAAATACAGCTCAACTAAACAACCGAAAGCGCTCTGTACATAATGCGAGTTGCTAATCCATTTTTCTCGCGTATTTTATTAAATGTCAGTCACCACAAAATACACATTTGCAGGCGAACAGGCACTGTGTTGGGCAGCAATCTGAAGATGCGCGCCGCCATTGTTGACATTCTTTTGTGCGCTGGAGAGACGCGCGTTCATGTGCACTAGCGCGCGCGTTATTGTTTTGTTGCATTTTGACTTTGTCATATAATATTTATTGGAAAATATGTATAAATATGTAGTATCGTTTAGTTTTGGGCGATTTGAGTGCCAATAAAACACATTAAAACCGAAAAATTCCCAGTTACAAAAAACAATGTCTTTATTTACACTAAATACACATACGGTTTGGTGCAAATATTATTACACATCAGCACAAATTATACTCCTGCCCAATGTATTGAATTTAAACAGAACCTTTTCATTTGTTTTAGATTTCAATAACATGACAATCACATCTCAAACACAGATGATCACTAACCTGAGAACTAAATCACAATGAGTTCAAGAAGTATCAAAATATCATCATCTGAGGACATGAATACAATAATTAGAGCTCTTTAAAATGTCAAAAACGGTGACATGTAAACACAGGTGAGATGACAAAAACACACACAAAGCTTAAATTATCTTATATAATCACATGAATATTATAACAGGATTAAACACATGTACCATAAGCACAATAACAAATACAAAACAAGTGGATTTCCACAGATGTGCATAATTCTTCCCAGATCATCTTTTCTGCTCCCTTTATTCCTCTATGAACTCAACTTTACAAAAGATTAACTAGAAAAACTTGTAATTACGAAAAGTCTGAATTTTGAGAAATAAACTCAAAACTGCGAGAAATAAAGTCAGAGCTGCGAAAAAGTCTTGTAATTACAAAATCTGTATTGTGAACTAAACTTTACTAAAAATTAAGTCAGAGTTTAGATATAAACTCGTAACTACAAAAAAAGTCAGAATTGCGAGAAAATCTCGTAATTACGAAAAGTCTGAATTGCGAGAAATAATGTCTGAATTGTGAGAAAATCTCGTAATTACAAAAAAATCTGAATTGTGAACTAAACTTTACAAAAATTAAGTCAGAGTTTAGATATAAACTCGTAACTACAAAAAAAGTCAGAATTGCGAGAAAATCTCGTAATTACGAAAAGTTAGAATTGCGAGAAATAATGTCTGAATTGTGAGAAAATCTCGTAATTACAAAAAAATATGAATTGTGAACTAAACTTTACAAAAATTAAGTCAGAGTTTAGATATAAACTCGTAACTACAAAAAAGTCAGAATTGTGAGAAAATCTCGTAATTACGAAAAGTTAGAATTGTGAGAAATAATGCCTGAATTGTGAGAAAATCTCATAATTACGAAAAGTCTGAATTGCGAGAAATAATGTCTGAATTGTGAGAAAATCTCGTAATTACAAAAAAATCTGAATTGTGAACTAAACTTTACAAAAATTAAGTCAGAGTTTAGATATAAACTCGTAACTACAAAAAAGTCAGAATTGCGAGAAAAACTCGTAATTACGAAAAGTTAGAATTGCGAGAAATAATGTCTGAATTGTGAGAAAATCTCGTAATTACAAAAAAATCTGAAATGTGAACTAAACTTTACAAAAATTAAGTCAGAGTTTAGATATAAACTCGTAACTACAAAAAAGTCAGAATTGCGAGAAAAACTCGTAATTACGAAAAGTTAGAATAGCGAGAAATAATGTCTGAATTGTGAGAAAATCTCGTAATTACAAAAAAATCTGAAATGTGAACTAAACTTTACAAAAATTAAGTCAGAGTTTAGATATAAACTCGTAACTACAAAAAAAGTCAGAATTGCGAGAAAATCTCGTAATTACGAAAAGTCTGAATTGCGAGAAATAATGTCTGAATTGTGAGAAAATCTCGTAATTACAAAAAAATCTGAATTGTGAACTAAACTTTACAAAAATTAATTCAGAGTTTAGATATAAACTCGTAACTACAAAAAAGTCAGAATTGCGAGAAAATCTCGTAATTACGAAAAGTTAGAATTGCGCGAAATAATGTCTGAATTGTGAGAAAATCTCGTAATTACAAAAAAAATCTGAATTGTGAACTAAACTTTACAAAAATTAAGTCAGAGTTTAGATATAAACTCGTAA
This sequence comes from Leuciscus leuciscus, assembly GCF_965113295.1. Taxonomy (NCBI): domain Eukaryota; kingdom Metazoa; phylum Chordata; class Actinopteri; order Cypriniformes; family Leuciscidae; genus Leuciscus; species Leuciscus leuciscus. Next base: position 32,060,424 of record NC_138723.1, on the reverse strand, counting down.
CTACAAAAAAGTCAGAATTGCGAGAAAATCTCGTAATTACGAAAAGTTAGAATTGTGAGAAATAATGCCTGAATTGTGAGAAAATCTCGTAATTACGAAAAGTCTGAATTGCGAGAAATAATGTCTGAATTGTGAGAAAATCTCGTAATTACAAAAAAATCTGAATTGTGAACTAAACTTTACAAAAATTAAGTCAGAGTTTAGATATAAACTCGTAACTACAAAAAAGTCAGAATTGTGAGAAAATCTCGTAATTACGAAAAGTTAGAATTGTGAGAAATAATGCCTGAATTGTGAGAAAATCTCATAATTACGAAAAGTCTGAATTGCGAGAAATAATGTCTGAATTGTGAGAAAATCTCGTAATTACAAAAAAATCTGAATTGTGAACTAAACTTTACAAAAATTAAGTCAGAGATTAGATATAAACTCGTAACTACAAAAAAGTCAGAATTGCGAGAAAAACTCGTAATTACGAAAAGTTAGAATTGCGAGAAATAATGTCTGAATTGTGAGAAAATCTCGTAATTACAAAAAAATCTGAAATGTGAACTAAACTTTACAAAAATTAAGTCAGAGTTTAGATACAAACTCGTAACTACAAAAAAAGTCAGAATTACGAGAAAATCTCATAATTACGAAAAGTCTGAATTGCGAGAAATAATGTCTGAATTGTGAGAAAAGCTCGTAATTACGAAAAGTCCGAATTGCGAGATAAAAACTCACAATTCCCTTTTATATTTTGTTATTCCGTGTTGGAAACAAGCTTGGTAAGTCGCTTGCGGTTTAATTGACAGGTTCCAGCTATAATCGTTATAATCCAGGAAACCTCTAAACACTGGCGGCGCTCAGCGGAACAAACTTCTGGGCCTGACCGGCTCCGATCTCGGCCACGTACAGATCAGAACTCTTCAGGTCCAGGTCCACCAGGTGTGGCTTCACATCTTCAGCGAGCTCAATGGTGCTGATCACCTGACACTGACCTATGATGCCGATGGGCGGAGCCTCCAGCAGAGTGATCTGATTGGTGTTTAACTGGGCCACCACTATGTACTTCTGGTCAGGAGTGAATCTGCGGGTCATAAACACAGAACATCTCCAGTACGCATTCAGAAGTCCAGATCAGGGCTCGTCAGTTCTTTACATCCACAGAAACACAAATACCGTCGTCCTACAATTCAGAAGGCAACTACATATTTTCATCAATAAAGACCGGATTTAAATTGTATATTGCACTGTTATTTGGAAGTTATTACACACTATTGTACTATGCTGTTAAATGTATTGTTTATGTAAATACATTTTTTATTGTTTATTTATTTTTATCATTTTTAAAAGATTTTAATAACTTATTTTAATCTATTTAAACATTTTTAACATTTAAAAAAAAGTTAACTTATTTATTTTAATCTAATTTTGTTATTTAATTTAAAATGTATTTATTTAAAATAAATAAGTAAAGAAAACAGTTTAAAATAACAATTAAACAATAAAATGTTGAAATATTTAAATTAGATTAAAATAAATAATAAACAATATATATTTGTTTAAATCTTAATATTTTCAACATTTTATTGTTTACTTTTTATTTTAAACAATTTTTTATTTATTTTCAACATTTTTGTTGTTTCCTATTTTATTTTAATATATTTATTTAAAAACATTTTTATTGTTTTTATGTTTATTTTAATATTTAAACATTTTGTTGTTTACTATTATTATAAATTCTTTTATATTTATTTATTTAAAACATTTTTTATTGTTTACAATTTTATTTTCATGTAATTCTTTTAATAATTATTTATTTAAACACATTTTTCATGATATACTTCTTTATTTTAATGTAACTTTCATATTTCTTATTTATTTCAAACACATTTGTATCATTTAATTACTGATCTAATCTATATTAATCTAATTTTTATTTTTTATTTGAATATTTTTTTATTTTAATTAACTTTAAATGTATTTATTAAAGTATTAGTTTAATGTTTTTATTTATTTATTTTACTCTCTCGTCGGAGCCCCGGTCTGCAGTACCTGATGGAGTAATTATTTTTATTTTAATTATCTGTAACTGTATTTATGTCAGTATGAGCTTTAATGTTTGTGTTAATGGTTGTAATTAATGATTTAAGTCACCTGACGGAGTAGGGCGCGTCATCTTTAAAGCAGCTTCCCCACGATCCGAGCCAGTCGCCCGTCACGGAGTTAAACACCTGGATGCGCTTGTTCCCTCGGTCTGCGACCCACACCTGAACACACACACACACACACACACACACACACACACACACACACACACACACACACTGACCCTTAGAACTGAAGACTGAAGGAGAGAACGGAAATCTTTTGATTGCAGAAGGTTTGCATTAAGAGCAGGAACATGAACTAAAGCTCCCGATGAAACAAGAACACAAACCCTCTGATAGCGGTCGACCGCCACACTGTGAGGGATGTAGAACTGAGCCAGTCCTGGACCTCTCTCTGCATGCATCCAGAGAACCTGTAGATCTGACACACACACACACACACACACACACACACACACACACACACACACACACACACACACACACCTCTATATTACCCCTTTTCCACCAAGGCAGAACTGGTGCTGGTTCGGAGCCAGAGCCTGGTTTCAAATCGGTTCTTTGTTTTTCCACCGCCAAAGCACCAGCTCCGAACCAGTAAAACTGGTTCTTAAGTAGCACCAAATCATTGCAGGGTCTAGAACGGAGCCAAGAAAGAACCGCTTGCGTCAGAGGCTGGGGGCGGGGTTACCGTGGCCAACAAGACTGAAGAGAAACTTGTGACCGCCATTTTTAAATAGCAGCTAGTCGAGCTAATAGCAGCTCGATTATAATATCCGTCTATGTAAGTTACGGCGAGCTGCACGAACGCGTTGGATTCGCCGTGTTTGGATGCCGATTTATTTTCGCAAACCCATGAGCATCCATAGTAACGCAACGTCTATTATTGTTGATGCCTTGTTCGAGATGCATCGGAGCAGCGTGGACCGATCAGAGCTGCGGGAGTGTTTGGAGATCATACGACTCCTTGTGCTTTTTGATCGCTTTGATTTCATGTGCTGATCGTTCTGCGAGAAGCCGATGCATCTCGAACAAGTCTGGTGTGTTTGTGTTTGGCGCTGCCGTACTAGCGTTGCTGGGCAACGTGATACGTATGCAGTGACGTAAGATATAGCTCTGTTGTGGCTCTCTGGCCGGTGGAAACGCAAACCGGTTCTTAGTAAGCTCGTCAGTCGAACCAACTCCGAACTGGCAATAGCTCTAGCTCTGAACCAGCACCCGGTTCTTGTTGGTGGAAAAGGGGTATATTACTAACAGGGGACTATCACTCTACACTGGCCAAGAGGGGACTAGTGTTTCTGGTCATTTTGAAGAAACAAAAATGACATACAAAATTTTATTTTAAGGTCCTTTTTCATAATATAACTTAAAATATGCATTTAAAAAAAAAAAAAAAAAAAAAAAAAAAAACATGCCAAGAGGGGACCTGCAACTCTGACCGATGTCTAACAGGGGACTCCTATAGCCTGCAATGGAACTGTGTGTGAACAGTGAAGTGAACGTCCCTAAAGGAGGGAACGGAGGACGTGGTCGACGTCGACTGAATGGGGATCACGCTTAGGCAGCCTGTCTTCTTCGTACTACTATTTAATCAAGCCAATTCAACATTGGTGTGTGTGATTACACGCTCCGCCCCGCAGAAGCGTAAATACGGAAGTGGACACACGCACCAGTTGCTTTGGCGCAGCAAGCCAAAACTTCGAACTGGGCTCACGGTGAACTGGCTTCATGAGAAGGGAGCCCACAGGAAGCAGCGGTTCGACTATAGGTGTCGCCCAGCCCCCAACTCTAGAATATCTGTCAGTGAAGCACTCTGTGTCAGCGCCTAGGCGGGATCTGCTGATTTCCTTAACAGACAAGAGCTGGCCTGAGGTCCTAAGGCTTGTGCTCTGAGCACGTATAACCGCAATGAAGCGGATGGACAGAGAAAGCCAGGGCTGGGTTTGCCTCCTCCGGGGCAGCGCTTGCAGGCTCACCACCTGGTCCCACCTTTAGGGAGAGGTAGGAACCTTGGGCACATATCCAGGCCAGGGTCTTAGCTTGTGAGAGTTAGACGGCCCGAATTCCAGGCACAACTCGTTGACTGAAAGCAAGCAAGTCCCTACCCTCTATAAGAGACCACGCAAGCATGAGAACTGTTTCTTTAAAAACAGAATTTTTAACTCACTGCCTGCAGTGGCTCAGGGGCGGTCTCTGCAGTGCAGTAGCACCAGAGATAAGGCCCAAGAGGGTAAAGAGGGGCACAAGGCAGATTCCCTTGCTCCCTCAGGAACCTGATGATCAAGACGTGCTTCCCATGCAACTGCATCATAATGTGCATCGGAAAAAAATAGAGGCAACATAATTTTGAGGGTGGAGGACAAAGCCCTCACTCCAACCCATCTTGCAGGAAAGAGAGCACTGAAATGACCGAACGCCTTCAGGATCTCCTCACGGAGAGAAGACTCACTCAACGAATAGGTTCTCTGCTCAACACCTGAGTGTGATGAAAATCACTGAACTTGAGTGGGCGCCAATCGACAATGAATCGCATAGCCGCTTTTTTAGAAGGCTCACTGGGGAATGCATTTCTGCGGGGCCCCGGGGCCAGCTGAGAGCCAGTGTCTGTCCAAGGGTTGTCTGATCGGACAGAAATAACACAACTGGCAGAGGAACGAATTCGGATAGGCAAACAGATGTAACTGTGCGGCCCCGAAGTGATCCCTGCTCAGCTGGAGTCTCCACTCTCCCTGGCCATAGCTGTTGTGAGGCTCGTCGGCGGCACGATTGAGCAGGCCGGAAGAAATAGTGGAATGAAGCGACCTCAGAAGCTTCTGACTCCAAGGAGGAGGTGACGGGCAAGTTGTGACATGTGAGGGAAGCTTAGCGCAACGGACACAATGCTGTGACGTGCCTCTGGGCCCGTATTATTGTAATGAGTGTTGGGGGGGGGGGGGGGGGGGGGGGGGTTTGAGCTAATCATGATGTGAAACACCTGCAGATAATGATAAAAGGTGAGGAGTCACAGACTTCAGCCTTTTTGGTTACCCCTTTGTCATCTGTTGTTTTGAGTTGCTGCTTTATTTATTTATTATTCGTTTGCTTTGTATTAGTTATAGTTTGGGAAGTTTGCAGGCCTGTATTCTTTGGAGTATACATTTTGTTTATTATGTAGCTTATTCTTTATGTTGATTCTCTGAACGGAATGTTTTCCGTGGTGTTTGTTTTGGTTATGTTTGATTAAATAAATACTTTTAATTCGCTTTCGTTCTCGTTGCCTCCCTCATTTGTCGCGGCTCAGAGCCGGCCGTGACAGATATGGGGGCTCGTCCAGCCATTCGTTGTAATCAGGAACACCGGTTGGTTATTTCCTGGTTATTTCCGACTCTGTGAACGAGTGTACAGCGTGCGCTGTTTAGTTTGTTTGGGAGGCTTTGAGATGAGTAACAGTTGATTGGAGAATAAGCATATGATTTTGGTTATAATTTGAATTTGAAAAACACTTTGTGTAAGTTAATATAGCCTAGTTGCTGTTGTGTATTGATTGGACTGTAGAAGAAACGAATTTGGTAAGTTACAAATTAACTGAATAACTTGATTGTATGTGTACAAATATATGTATTTATCAGTGTTTTTTTTTTTTGTTTTTTTTTTTTTTTGCTTAGTGATTGGTTTTGTTTGTTTGGTAATTTTGTTAGGGGTAGCTGAAAAGTTAAATATGACTTCCAATATTGAAGAGTTCATTCATAATCCGTCGGAAGATCTTTTAAATGAGTTTTCAAAGGATCAGTTGTTAGCGCTTGCGAGTCATTATGATGTTGTGCTTTCTGTTGCTGATAAACGGTTAAAGGAAAATTTAAAATCGTTCTTGACAGTTGCTTTAATAGAACAGAATGTTCTTGAAGAAAAACAGACAGTGTCTACTGTTCAAACTAGCAGAATGTATTTGACTTATGAGCAACAGAAGGATTTACTTTTGATAGAAATGAAGTCTAAGGAAAAAATTGAACAGCAAAAAATTGAAGCAAGACATGATATTGAAAACAAGAGATTGGAGCTTGAGCGTTATAAATTGGATTTGATAAATGCTGGGAAAATTTCTAGAGGAGCCAGAAGATCTTCTGGTGAGGGTAGTGATCAGGATTTGCTTGATTTTGATGTGGTCACAAATTTAAAACTGGTGCCCAAGTTTGATGAAAGTGAAATTGATTCCTTTTTTTCACTGTTTGAGCGAGTAGCTGGTACTAGAGGTTGGTCTGATTCAGAGCGTGTTTTGCTATTGCAATGCGTTTTCACGGGAAGAGCTCAAGAGGTTTTTTCTTCATTAAGTACGCAGGATGTGGAAACTTATGAATGCGTTAAATCAGCTGTTTTGAAAGCTTATGAATTGGTACCAGAAGCATATAGACAGCGATTTAGAGGTTGGCAAAAATCTGAAAGACAAACGCATGTGGAATTTGTGAGAGAAATTCAAACTCATTTTACCCGCTGGTGTTCTGCTTCTAATGTCGAAACTTTAAGTGACTTAAAAGAGTTAGTATTGTTAGACCAGTTTAAAAAATCAGTTCCACCCCGTATTGCTACTTATGTAACCGAGGCTAAAGCTCGTACGGCGTATGATGCTGCAGTTCTTGCAGATGAATATGCTTTAATTCACAAAAATCAGTTTGGACAGAAGGCATTCAGAGAAATTAGACGAGAACCGGGTTGGGTTGTACATGATAAGAGTAGGGAAAGTCCGGATATGTTTAGAGGAAGATCGTTACATTCATCTGGGGAGATTGAATTAGGTGATGTGTGTAATTATTGCCAGGCCAAAGGGCATTGGAAAAATGAATGTCCAATGCTAAAAGCCAAAGCTCAATATTCATCAGGAAATAGAAAGCCCCAAAATGTGCTGTTGGGAGCAAAATCAGTAGGACTAGTAACATCCATTCATCCGTCATCCGAACCAGCCATTGAAAGTGATTGCGAAACCTTGAATTCTAGTTTGTCTCCATTTATCACAGATGGTTGTGTCTCACTAATAGGTTCTAACGAGAAAAAACAAGTAAAAATTCTGAGAGACACCGGTGCGACGGAATCGTTTATTTCTGAGAATGTTCTGTCTTTTTCCAGTGAATCTTATACGGGAAGCAATGTTTTGATTAGAGGAATAGGACTGAATGTAGTATCCGTTCCTTTACATAAAGTGATGATGGTCTCAGATTTGGTTCAGGGAGTGGTAACACTTGGGGTACGTCCCTGTTTACCAGTGGTAGGTGTAGACATTATTCTTGGAAACAATTTAGCTGGAGGTAGAGTGTGGTCTGCTGGTTCCCCAGCTTTGATAGTGTCTCCCTCTGTATTGATTTCAGAGGGGTCAGAGGATGAAAATGCCCAGAGTTTTCCAGAAGTATTTGTATCTTCTGTTGTGACTCGTGCTAGGAGTAAATCTTTATCTGGGACTCAGTCAGATGTTAAGGGAGATTGTAAGACACTGACTAAAATACCATCAGTTTTGACTATCTCACGTAGTGATTTGGTGAGAGAACAAAAGGCAGATGTCTCGCTTGTTGACTTGTTTGACAAGCTTCTGTCTCCAGATGTCCTGCAAGATACAGCGTCAGGGTATTATTTGGATGGAGAAATATTAGTCAGAAAGTGGGTGCCCCATGGTAAAGATTTTGTAGGAGACCCGATTGTTCAGATTGTTGTTCCAAAAAATCTCCGTGATCTTGTTTTGATGACCGCTCATGATTCTTCAGGACATTTGGGTGTTAAAAAGACGTATCAATTAATTTTTTAAAGTTTTTTTTGGCCCAAGCTTAAACGAGACGTGTCTGCATACATTAAAACCTGCCCTACTTGTCAGTTGACTGGAAAACCCAATCAGATCTTGAGACCAGCACCTCTTTTTCCTATTCCCGTGGTTAGCCAACCATTTGAACATTTAATTGTGGATTGTGTGGGTCCCTTACCCAAGTCGAAGGCAGGTAGTAAATATTTGCTTACGATAATGTGCCAAACCACTAGGTTTCCAGCTGCATATTCGTTACGCTCAATTACTACAAAGACCGTTTTAAAAGCCTTAACGCAATTCATTGCTCTGTTTGGAATTCCTAAGGTCATACAAACGGACCAAGGATCAAATTTTACTTCGAAAATATTTGCTCAAATATTAAAGCAGTTGCATGTTAAACATCAGAAAGCTAGCGCATACCACGCTCAAAGTCAGGGGGCGCTAGAACGCTTCCACCAGACACTGAAGTCGTTGCTAAGATCTTATTGCACGCACATGAAGGGTGATTGGGAAGACGGTTTGCCCTGGCTTCTTATGTCTGCTAGGGAAGCGTCACAGGAAAGCACAGGGTTTAGTCCGAATGAGCTTGTGTTTGGACATTCGGTACGTAGTCCAATGTCACTTTTGTCTGAGGATTTGAAGGATGTCAATCCACCGAAGAATTTGTTAAATTATGTAAGTGATTTTCGTAGGAGATTGTATGAATCCTGTGCACAGGCAAAGGCGAATTTGGGGCATTCACAAGATAGAATGAAGCGGTTATTTGACCGTCGGGCAGAGGTTCGAATATTTAAGTCTGGTGACCAGGTACTCGCTTTAGTGCCAGTTGTGGGTTCTCCTTTTCAAGCTAAATTTGTAGGCCCTTATACGGTGTTGCGTCAGGTTTCAGACTTGAATTATTTGATTGAAACTCCTGATAGGAGAAAGAAGGTTCGTGTTTGTCATGTGAATTTACTGAAACCCTATTATGTACGTGATGCTGTTAAAGATGCTACCCAAGGGGATGCTAATTCCACTTTGAGTTTGGAGATTCCAGAAGGATTCCAAGTGAAACCTGTGCTTGTGGTTGGTGCAAGGGTGGAAACATCTTCAAGAGCTGTTCAGGCGGTGTCTGTTTCGGACGATGAGGGTCTAGATCCGGGTGAATCTGTTACACAGGGCTGTTTGGAAAACACAGAGGCACTTAAAAATTTGGCCGTGATGTTGAAGCATCTCCCTGACGTTCAATCCTCTGATGTGACTGCCTTAATAAATGAGTATGTCTCTCTTTTCCCAGATACTCCCACACAGACGAATTTAATCGAACATGATATTGATGTGGGTGACGCAAAACCCGTTCTTCAACACTATTACCGTGTTCCGTTGGAGAAAAAGCGACATCTAGAGCAGTGGTTCCCAAACTTTTTGAAAGCATGGCACCCCTTTGTAGTGTTTTTTTTTTCCACGGCACCCTAACCCAATTAAACTAAACGAACATATGTGCATACATATATACAATTATATCCAGATGAGCAAACAACCAATGAAGCATAAACAGCAGCATGAATTTATTATGAATGCATTACAACAGACATAATATGAGGCGAAACAACCCCTTCAGATGAATCATCAGTCCATTAATAACTGGACACACGTCAACAGACTGATTTTAACCAATAAGGCTACTGTATGTGAGAATCATTGGAATAAAACAGATTTAAAGATACTTAACTCTTTAAATAATAATAAACAACTCCAAATATTTTTGCATATGTTGGTGTTTTGATATGATTTTAAAATATGCTGTAAACAGGGTTAGCCTATTATAGTTTTGCATTTTTTCATTAGTTTTTATTTTTATTTCGTTTTGACTTTTTGTTTTCAAATTCAGTTTAGTTTTAATTAGTTTTTAAAGTGGGTTTGCTTAGTTTTCGTTTAGTTTTTATTAGTTTTAGTGTTAGTTTTAGTTTTTTTTTTTTGTAATTTGGGTTATTTGTCAGGGGCAAGATTCAAAAAGACATAATGACATAACATTATTTAATATTTGAATCACAGCTTATATAGTGTTTTGACATCGACAACCACAACCAAAAAGTGCATTTTTCCTCAAACTTGCGACTAATTAACTTTCTAAAGAAGGCGCAATCGCTTCTCGGGTCGACAATAACCCTCTGAGAAATTTATATTCAGAATTTAAAATATTTTTATACCACTTTTTAATGTGTGATTGTGTAAAGGTGTTCACGAGATAGAGAGACCAACCTTTCGCGAACTTGCTTTCAACGTCGAACGAACACTCGTTCTCATGGAGAAGCGGTGTGCACGGAGGGGAGGAGCTGTGTGTGTGTGTGTGTGTGTGTGTGTGTGTGTGTGCGCGCGTGCGCGTGCGCATGTGAGAGACGCATGAGTGACAGAGAGAGCAGGGAAAGGAAATGCAGCTGAACGAATACGCTGCGTGTTTTAAATAGCGTTTTTTCCCACCTAGTTTTCGTTTTTTCGTTCGTTTTCGTTAACGATTATAACCTTGGCTGTAAAAGGTTATTATATGGTACGATAGTTATTTTAGGCTGTTTAAATTGGAAAATAAAGCTGAGATTCTGCGGCACCCCTAGCCAGTTGTCAAGGCACCCCAGGGTGCCGCGGCACCCACTTTGGGAACCACTGATCTAGAGGTTGAGGTTGAGTATTTGTTAAAAAATGGGTTAGCGGAGCCTTCTTATTCCAGCTGGGCGTCTCCATGTATTCTGGTTCGAAAAGCTAACGGCTCTTTTAGATTTTGTACAGACTACAGGAAAGTAAATGCACTAACTAAACCTGATTCCTTTCCTTTGCCACGAATTGAAGATTGCATTGACCAGGTTGGGTCTGCCACTTATGTTAGCAAATTTGATCTGCTAAAGGGTTATTGGCAGGTGCCTTTAACAGCTAGAGCCCAAGAGATCTCTGCATTTGTTACTCCGTCAGGCCTATTTTCCTATAAGATTATGAGTTTTGGCCTGAGAAACGCTCCAGCTACGTTTCAACGATTAATGAATCAAGTTATTTCTGGCCTGGAAGGTTGTGCAGTTTATCTAGACGATGTAGTCGTCTATAGTGACACTTGGTCCGAACATCTTTGTCGGATTAGAGCTTTGTTTGATCGTCTGGCTGCGGCTAACCTTACGGTTAATTTGAGCAAGTGCGAATTTGCTAAGGCCACTGTAATCTATCTGGGCAAGGTCGTAGGTCAGGGCCATGTATGTCCTGTTCGAGCTAAAGTGGCCGCAATCGATCAATTTCCTACTCCTACAACTAAAAAAGAGTTAATGAGGTTTCTTGGGATGGTTGGGTTTTATAGGGGATTCTGTCAGAATTTTTCTACTGTGGCAGCTCCTCTTACCAACCTGCTTCGAGATAAGATCAAATTTGAGTGGACTTCTGTGTGTCAGAGAGCATTTGAGGATGTTAAGTCTCTTCTCACTGTGTCTCCAATTTTGGCAGCACCTAGACTGGATAGACCCTTTAAATTGCAAGTTGACGCTAGTAATGTGGGAGCTGGAGCTGTGTTACTGCAGGCCTCAGAGGATGGTGCCGACCGTGTGGTGGGGTACTTCTCTAGAAAGTTTAATGCTTATCAACTTAACTATTCAGTTATTGAGAAAGAAGCATTAGCTTTGATTTGGGCATTAATCCATTTTGAAGTTTATGTGGGTTCAGGTGTAGGACCGTTGGTGATTTTTACAGATCACAACCCTCTAACATTCCTTCATTCCTTGCAGAATCCAAACCAGCGACTCATGAGATGGTGTATCTTCCTACAAGGGTATCATCTTGATATAAGACACATCAAGGGAACCGAAAACGTGATTGCGGATGCTCTATCAAGAGTATAATGTGTTGCTACAATGTTGTGTCTTCTGGTTTTCTGTTTCTTTCCCCTACCTGTCTCTTCTCCTAGGTGCCGAGGTTGATGAGTAGTAGGGGGAGATGAGTGGATTCTGGAAGATGTGACTTCGGAGTTATTTGGGAGTTATAAATTCTAGTCAAGATTTATTTTTTATTTTTTTTGGTATGTGTACATCCCAGTTTAGTTAGAGGGGGGTGGGGCTTGTTTTTTTTTTTTTTTTTTTTTTTTGGGTGGTAATCCTGAGTGGGGGTACACTTCAGTGTCCTTCGGCAGTCCTGTTTATGGGATTGTTGAGGATGCTGAGTTTAGTGTTTAAAGCCGCCCCGAGCTCGGCAAGCCACTGAAGACTAGAGAGGCTTTAGGTAGTTTGTGATGTTGGTTAGGAGGTTGGGATGTACCCTATTGGAATTATGTTTGTGTATATATATTTTTTGTTTTTGTTGGTGTGTGTGGTATAGGGGTTTACCTTTTTAAGGGAGGGTGTGTGACGTGCCTCTGGGCCCGTATTATTGTAATGAGTGTTGGGGGGGGGGGGGGGGGGGGGGGTTTGAGCTAATCATGATGTGAAACACCTGCAGATAATGATAAAAGGTGAGGAGTCACAGACTTCAGCCTTTTTGGTTACCCCTTTGTCATCTGTTGTTTTGAGTTGCTGCTTTATTTATTTATTATTCGTTTGCTTTGTATTAGTTATAGTTTGGGAAGTTTGCAGGCCTGTATTCTTTGGAGTATACATTTTGTTTATTATGTAGCTTATTCTTTATGTTGATTCTCTGAACGGAATGTTTTCCGTGGTGTTTGTTTTGGTTATGTTTGATTAAATAAATACTTTTAATTCGCTTTCGTTCTCGTTGCCTCCCTTATTTGTCGCGGCTCAGAGCCGGCCGTGACAATGCTGTCTTTTCAGACCAGTACCAGCTCGCTGAGCAGCGGTGGCTCAAAGCGAGGTGAACTGCAACAACTCGAGGCAATGAATGCCAATGCAGTCGGAGGTCACCCAGGCCTCCGTTAAAGCATGCCCTTTGTACATGGCCCCTCAGTCTGTGTTAGTGGACCTCGTTCTAGGAGCGGTTGGCCCGGAGAAACGAAAGGTCTGATCACGGGCTGAGGGCTTGGCGGCAGGCCAGGATGATCTGTTGTCACACAGGGGTGCCGTTCTGCCATGGTCACTTCGGGACTTGACCTTAAGCCAGTGCTGAAGCGGTCTTCATATGGACGAAGCCATGCAGCTGCGTCTGCCATATGTCCCCAGGAGCCTCTGAAAATTCTTTCAGTGGGACCCTTTCTCACTTCTGTATAGCACCGATCGAACACACTCTCCTCTTGAAGAGGCATGTTGGACCGAGTCCATCCCCATACCGGAAAAGAGATACTCAGCCCGTGGGCGAGATTACTCTCTCCCAGTTGACCTGAAGACCCAACTGGCTGTGGAGCACTCGAAGGGTAGGACTCTGTACTGATACTTCGAACCCTCAAACGCAACACACAGGATAGCCTGTGGTGCAGAAGGCTAGAGATCTGAAGTACATGTCATTCAGGTCAAACGCTGCAGACCAAGCTTGGGGGCGGGGCATTCTGAAAAATGCCTCTCTGCATAGCAACTTGGGTGGAGGCTTTCGAGAAAGGGCCAAGATGGTCACGACCCACCACATACTAGGTACATGAAGAATGAGTTTATAAAAACTGGCTTTCATATCTGCTGGAGGGAGTGGCTATATCACGTCCTTCACTAGTAGGACAGCGACATGCGCACACAAAACAGGAGCATTGCTCAACACTAGGTGTGATGAATATCACTGAGCTTTCAGGAGCATATCTGCTCAACACCTAGTGTGATGATTCTCACTGAACTTGAGCGGACGCCGAGCGAAAATTAATCGCATAGCCGAGTCTGATGGTCACAGTCCAGTCTGGACCGGTTGGGAAGCTTTATCTGCTTCTACGAACCAGGCCCAGGCTCAGAAGACCACAGACGGACCTGAGGTGGGGCAGCAAGGTAAAGGACAGTGATGTGAGTGTTTAGTGCAACTCTTACCTGTCTCCACTGGGGGGCAGGGAATGCGTGAGAAGGCGAATGACCGGGTCCTCGAACCAACTGCCGTGCTGGCGAACAGGAGGAGGTTGAGGGGTGCAAGGCTTTACAGGGTCATACACCGCCGGACTTGCCCTCATGGGACCCAGGAACAGAGGAATTTGCTCTTTCTTTGAAGTATGGGTACCGCTTGCTCCGCTCTTTTGGGAACAAGCGGTGGAACAGGCATACATCTTACCTGTCCGACAGGACTTTTTCTGTATCTGTTGAATCCTTTATGTCTGATTCTGTTCTTTTGTCCTGTGGTGTGCCACAAGGTTCTGTGCTGGGCTCTTTGTTGTTTAACTTGTATTTGCTTCCTCTTGGAAAGATTATTAACAGTTTTAAAATAATATCTTATCATCTATATGCTGATGACATTCAGCTATTTATTTCATTCAGACCTGACAGTATAGATAAACTGTCAGTTCTGCAGGACTGTTTAATCTCCATTAATAAATGGATAGCAAACAATTTTTTGCAACTCAATAAGGATAAAACTGAAATGATGATGTTTGCTCCTGACAATATTACACCTAAGATTAAGCAGGTTTTGGGGGTCTCAGCCACTTCAGATTGTAGTGAAATAAGAAATCTAGGTGTCCTTCTGGATAGATCCATATGTTTTAACAGTCATATAAAGTCTGTAGTTCGCTCATGTTTTTTCCATCTTAGGAACATTGCTCAGATTAGATCGGTGGTCTCAAGAAAAGAGATGGAGATACTTGCCTTCATCTCGTCACGATTGGACTATTGCAATGTTCTGTATACTTGTTTGAATAAGTCTTCTATGGAGCGACTACAAGTTGTACAAAATGCAGCTGCAAGGCTTTTGACTGGTACCAGTAAGTGGTCTCATATAAGACCAGTTCTCAAGGACCTTCACTGTTTCCCAGTTGAATTCAGAGTACAGTTAAACATTTTTAGTTATCACTTATAGAGCCTTGCATGGTCAGGCACCTCTATATATTCAGGATCTTTTACATAAACATTCACCGGGTCGTTTTTTACGGTCTTCTGGTATGGACCTTTTAACTGTCCCTAGAACACGTCTTAAGACTAAAGGTGATCGAGAGCCCCGGGTGAAACGGCCGGCCCACCCATTACAGATGGACCAGCAGGCTCCACGGGGGACTCCACCGGCTGCGGTGGAAGGGAGGAGTGAGGAGCCCACAGGGAATGGTTACCACGCGAGACATCCAACGCTATCCTCCTATCACCCGAGGGCGGGGCATGGTAATGGGGACTCCAGCTTCACGGACGAAGGCCCACAATGGGAACGTGAACCGTACACAAATGCTGCTTTAGCGTGTTGTAAGCACAAACACGTGATGCAACAATTGTGACCGTCAGAGAGGAACAGGGAACAACCGGATCCAGAAAGGCACAGGTGGAATGCCATCTTGAGAAAGACGCACTCACACCCGTGTTGCACTTTTAGGAAATGGGACAGTCACCAGTGCCAGAGCACACAGGGAATGACCGCTGCAACACTGAATCAGCGAACGGAAACAGTGAAGCAAACACACAAACAAATAGAAATTTGATGCTGTTAAAACAGCAGTTGTGAGCTCAAGAAGCTCACGATCACCACGTACCTGAGGTGGGGCAGAAAGGTGGAGGACAGTGATGTGAGTGTTTAGTGCAACTCTTACCTGTCTCCACTGGGGGGCAGGGAATGCGTGAGAAGGCGGATGACCGGGTCCTCGAACCACACCCAACTGCCGTCCTGGCGAACAGGAGGAGGTTGAGGGGTGCAAGGCTTTACAGGGTCATACACCGCCGGACTTGCCCTCCTGGGACCCAGGAACAGAGGAATTTGCAATATCTTTGAAGTATGGGTACCGCTTGCTCCGCTCTTTTGGGAACAAGCGGTGGAACAGGCATACACACAATGAAGACTCCACCCGGCCCTCACCCGGTGGCAGGGAGTGGATCGGTGACCAACTCCAAGAGCATCCTCCTCCATCCCTGAGCGGCCCGCTCAGGAAAGCTTTCGGTGTCGCTTGCCTCATGGCTTGGCGGAGCATGTAATCATGCACGGCAATGTTGAATTGGCTTGATTAAATAGTAGTACAAAGAAGACAGGCTCCCTAAGCGTGATCCCCATTCAGTCGACGTCGATTACGTCTCAACTGAAAGGGAACTGGCAATAAAGTCTGGCTTCATTATGTAATATATACAGTATATATATTTCAGATGGGGAATATATATATTTTTTGATTGCCTGCGAGCTTCTCCTGACTATACGGTAATTTCTCTACTGTGCGACAGAAAGTTGCGTGGTCATGACACAATCGTTAGCCTATCTTTACAAAAACGTCTGCTACTGAGCCATAACGTGAGATACAAGGAAATGGAGCTTTTTATGCACTGTCGTGTTTCTTTAGAAATAAACAGTGGACAAAATGAGTATTTAAACGCTTCAGATGTAAAGTTATTCGCTGTCAAAGTGACGCCAAAATGAATGGCAGTCAATGGATTGCTAACGGAAGGTGATGGCTTGTTAGCCTGTAATCTCCCTCTAGGAGGAATGCTTTCCGGATGCTCACACACAGAATATTATGTTGCCATGGAGAAGATCAGTTAGCCATGGATTACACCTGAGCTGGGGTTCGGTTTTCCCTTTTGTTAAGCACCTTTTAAGCACACAGACTATCCAAAGCGCTCTAAGGCAAAGAAAACAGGGTTCAAAATCAGCACCATCTAGCCAAACGCTGGTAAAATGTGCAAGTGGCTGCTAGATTTGCTTCACTCAGCAGCCGTAAAAACAATGGTAATTTAATGAGTGGCTGGTGAAGATTTGAACATTACTAGCCTTTTGGCCTGTGGTCGAAAAAATACATTTCGAACCTTGAAAGAAAGAAATTAAAAAACATTTAAAACCGAAAACAGAAAATTCCTCAAAGAAATTAATTTAATGGCACATCAGAAGCCTACTGTATATTGGCAACACTTTAAGTTAAAATACACAGACATGTTGAACAATAACACACATGATCCTTTATTGTTAAAGAGAACATCACAAAAGCAAACGTTAAGAACAAACTTTACAGTGAAGTAGGAGACATCTCGTGTTCAGCACTTACACTTTTATAATGAACATTTACTTATTCAAAGATTCAGAAGTCTTCAACGAGGAAGAAGGAGCAGACGTAAGTTTAAGGATTTTTAAACCGGAAACAGGACTAAAATATTTCAGTATTTTATCTCTTAAAGGAGAAGTTCACTTTTAAAATGAAAATTCTGTCATCATATACTCACCCTCATGTTGTTTCAAACCTGTATGAATTTCTTTCTTATGCTGAATAGAAAGGAAGATATTTAGAAGAATGTCAGTAACCAGACAGTTTTTGGGTCCCATTGACTTCCATAGTAGGAAAAAAATATACTATGGAAGTCAATGGGACCCAAAAACTGTCTGGTTACTGACATTCTTCTAAACATCTTCCTTTCTGTTCAGCAGAAGAAAGAAATTCATACAGGTTTGAAACAACATGAGGGTGAGTATATGATGACAGAATTTTCATTTTAAAAGTGAACTTCTCCTTTAAACGAGTAACATCTGTGTCAGGAGAGCATCATGACAGAACACAGATCAAATATACATGTAGATCACAAGATGAGAGTAAATACAATAAAATATTACAATGGAAGTTTTAGCAACACTTTTTTTTTAAAGATTATTTTTGGCCATTTCCAGGCCTTTATTGACAGGACAGCTGAAGACGTGAAAGGGGAGGGGGGGGGGGGGGATGACATGCAGCAAAGGGTCAAAGGTCGGGGGTCAAACCCAGGCCCGGTGCATCGAAGAGTACACCTCTACATATGAGCGCACGCTCCAGCATCTGAGCCATCCCTCATCAACACCAGATATTTACACTAGCCTGCAGCTGACGGCACAGTGAATGAACCACGCTCATGGATTAGAGAGTAGAGATTGTTCTTGATATTTAAAAAATAACTCTTTAATCCTTTGATTGGTTCATACTTTGAGTAAAGAATATCCATAAAAGCCGTCATAACTTCTGGACCATGACACGGGCTAGGAAGAGAAACAAGAAGACTCCCTCCACAGATTATAATTTCCTTATTTTCCAAATAACAACTTATGCGATCATAAAAAAAACATTCTCTGCAATGTTCCGTTATAAAATTATATGAATCGATCATGTAGGTCTTGTATTTCTCCAGCAAATTATCCAGGTGCCGTAAATACACTTCGATTGCAGATTTGATTTCATGAACACAGTCTGATGCAGGTCTACCAGCCTGAACATCCAGTCGAGCCTCATGGATCAGCATCTGGACGTGGAAGGCGGCTCCGTTGACCCAGATCTTGAACCCACGGTCGCTCATCTGTCCGTCATACAGCAGGGAGTTTCTGAGGATGGTGAGATGTTTGCTCAAGTCCTGTTCCAGTCTCCTTATTTCCCCCCGTAATCGTTGGTCATTGTTCATGTACACTTCATGGCGTTTCAGATACTCTGTCATTGTGTCTCGGACACTCGAAACTTTCTCTTCCCCAAACACACGTCGTAACAGGCTGTATGTGTCATCACTTGTCTGAGGTCTGGCCTTAATGACGATCTCTATGATCAAGGAAATCACCAAAGCTCCAATTCCAACAGCATTCGGGACTAAAGTCAGTGCACCAAAGGCAGATCCAAAACTGCCTAAGTAACCCGGCACCGTGTTGAGCATCTCATTAGAGTAAGCCTGCAGCACAGCGTTAGAGTCGGAGCCAGAATACTTCAGCAGAGACTCATCTATGCCTACATCTGGAAAGAAGCATGGTTGACGTTGTAAAATTACTTCATAAAGATGAAGAGCAGACCTCTCATAGTCCTCTTGTGAGTATGAGCTGCCCATGGTTATTCCTCTTGATCTGTGATCGCTCACACAGAGTTCAGATGTCCCCCGACCAGCAGACTGAACACTATTATCAGAATACTGAGATAAGTATTTCCAGATATGTGAATTTCCAGCCAGCTCCCTATGAAGGTAAAGAGTAGCAAAACTCGAAAGCACGTCGATGTGAATTTGAAGGATGGGGGCGGGAGGGGGGGTGTTCAAACGAGACATTTTATTGGTTGGCGCCTAGCCAATGAAATGGGACTTCTATTGTACGTGATGATGTCACGAAACCCTTGTCCTCGGGGACGTTCTGAAACGCTGACATGGCTTAATGCAAGACTGATATTAAAATAAATAAATGATATGAACTCAGTAAACACTATACTAATGATGCATACTACACTGAATAACAGATGAGCCCAGAATAAGAACGCAACGCATCTAATTGTACGTTATACATTTTCCTCCCTTAGAAAACCAAGAAAACACTTATTTTAACATTTACATTTCATTTAGCAGCCGCTTTTATCCAAAGCGATTACACATGAGACCAACAGAAGCAGTGGAACTACAGTAGGACAACAGTATACAAGTGCTATGACCCTTCCAGTTTAAGATAACGCAGAACGTGTACTTTTTTAATAGGCTTAATGGACCAACAGTTATAAAAATAAATAAACATACACAATCCGTACATTATTAACACAGGCAAGGTTTATTTGCACTGAACACAAATTTGCTTTCTTTCGTCATTTTCTGGGCTCATCTGCTTTTCTGTACATAGTAGGCTATGCTTCATTAGTATTGTGTCTACTGAGTTTGATAATATATATATTTTTTTATATCAGTCTAATGAACGGCGGTCTCTGAGGACGCGGGTTTCGTGACATCATCACGTACAATAGAAGTCCCATTTCATTGGCCAATAACCAATAAAACGGCTCGTTTGAACACCCCACCCCCGCCCCCTTTCTCTCGCCGCCACTGAGCTGTAAGTGCACAAGTGAGTTTTGCTTATATATCGCGAAAAAGAGTAGCAAAAGTCAAGGCGCGAAATTTGAAATGGCAGTGACAGATTTGAGAAGTTGCAAGTGCCTAATTGAGGTTGTACTGCGAATGTGAATGTAAGAATAAGTGCAAATATATATTTCAAGTTTGTGTCTGTCATTGTATTTCTGAGAATGGCATTTTTCACATCTGTGACTATTGTCTGTGAGTGCAAATCTCAACATTCAACTTTCAACTCAATTTTAGCGTACACGTACAAATATTTATTGTACATGCTCTCGAGTTTAGCTACTCTTTCACCTTCATATCTCCATCATATAACCTGGATGACAACAGCCAATCAGAGCTCTGGAAAATGGTTAGGCGTATTTGTTGACTTGTCTCTAAAGTCCAATGTGTTCAAGGTCCAGAAAAACACATTATGCCGCATGAATCTCATTAGGGGAGTTTGGAAAAAGACCCAAATATAGCCTATTAATACGCCTATTCATTCTTTTTCTTACGTGAATAGGGTAAAAATTTTAACCTTTAGATATCACCATGAAAATTACTGAGTTGATTACTTACATCGACAAACAAAAATTGTATGACAAGTTTTTTAAAATTGTTTGTTAACATGGACAAACGGTGCATAATCTAATTACAAATGTGCTAATTTGCATAAATACCACAACAGATCTAAACATTGGGTATAGCCAGGTGAAAATGTCTTGTTGAATCTTGTTGACACATGTTAAGGTCTGAATGGAACCCATTTAGGCCACCTATGAGCATTAATACCAGGGGGGCAGGGTTTTATATTTTTTTGAAGCTTCCCCGGGCGCCGCCATTGATTAGCGGACCATCACCTGCTGTTAGCATTCCATTGACTCCCATTCATTTTGGCGTCACTTTGACAGCGAATAACTTTACATCTGAGGCATTTAAAGACTCCATTTGTCCATTATTTATTTATAAAGAAACACGAAAATGTATAAAAGGCTCCATTACCTTGTATTTTACATTATGGCCCTGTAGAAGCAGTTTTTGTAAAAATAGGCTAACGATTGCGTCATAACCACGCGACTCTCTGTCGCACAGTAGAGAGATTACCGTATGGACAGGAGGAGAAGCTCGCAGGCAATTGGGGGGATGTGGAGGCAAAATGACAAAATAAGTCATCAGAATACCTAGCAAAAGTTTTTCCTGCTCCTAGCTCATGGAGAGCTCCTACTCACGATCTCCGTCTCTGCAAGTTTCGGAAGGGATTGATTCAGATTTCTCTTGGCACAGCTACTAGAAGACAGACGGGTTGCTCACGTCACATCTACGTCGTCAAGCTCAGTGTGAGTCTGCGCAGTACGCTCGACCCCCAGGAAGTGCGTGCTTCTAACTGACTTCACTTGTCTCCGTTGAATCCAATGGGGTCGCTGTGTCCATTTCAAGTCACAGTGTCTGGTTTGTGTTTCCCTGGGTAACCACTAGAGGTCCTCTTCCCCCACGGTGTCATTCACTCATTTGACTACATTTCCCATCATCCTGTTCTGTCTATTCATTGATCATTGCACACAGCTGTTTCCCGTCACCTTGTTAGTTTCTGTCTATTTATGCTGCGTTCCAGGCAGGTTTTTGAGCACGTAAATCACGACTTCAAACCACGACTTTGTACCGTTCCAGGCCAGTCACACCAAACTACCATGATCATTGCTGTAAAGTTCAGGTTTACGTCACCTTAACATTTCCATGTGGCAATACACTTTCAAGACATACTTATTGTTTCAGACACATAACATTGTAATACATAATTGTGTGTGTATTATTATCATTATTATTATATTATTTTTAATTTGACTGCAACGTTATATTGTCCTAAAGTGTATTCTCACTGTGTACCGCCTGCAGAAACACTGCATCCGTAGGGGCTGCCATTGTTGTTTTGTATGGTTTCGTGGGCTATATGACGTCAGAGCTCGTAACTGGGAGTACATCGATCTAGTACGAGTTCACGGGTGGGAAGTCACGGGTTTGACTGCCGTTCCAGTGCACTTCCACGGGTATAAGGTTGGAAAAACACGGGTTACAGGTTGCCTGGAACGCGGCATTATACCCTGTCTGTTTCTGTGATTGTTGTGATGATAAAAGACATGGAAAAAATAGGACTAATAGCACATGGAGTAAAGAGTATAATGGACTGTAGTAAGAGTGAACAATGAATTAAAGCACTAAAGCACCATGGTACAACAGTGCTACGCATGTTATCAAGAGAGAAACCCGTAATTTAGAGCGTAAATGGAAACAAACTAATTTAGAGGTCTTTAGAATCGCGTGGAAAGACAGTATGTCACGTTATAAAAAGGCTCTAAAAGCGGCCAGGGCTGAGCACCTCCGCAAACTAATAGAAAACAACCAAAATAATCCAAGGTTTCTATTTAACACCGTGGCTAGACTAACAAATAAACAGACGTCACCCGAACAAAATATCCCGTTACAGTTCAGTAGTAATGATTTCATGAACTTCTTCACTGAGAAAATAGAAAGCATCAGAAACACAATTGTAAATGTACAATCTTTATGATTCAGCCTCAATTAACGCCCCTCAAGAACAACTACAGCGCTTTACAACTATAGGACAGGAAGAGCTAAATAAACTTATCATTGCATCTAAACCAACAACATGTTTATTAGATCCTATACCCACTAAACTACTGAAAGAAGTGTTACCTGTAGTGGAAGAGCCTCTCCTCAATATTATTAACTCGTCTTTATCTTTAGGTCATGTTCCATGAATATTCAAGTTGGCAGTTATACAACCTCTCAATTATAAACCACAATTAGATCATAATAACCTAGCAAATTACAGGTCGATTTCAAATCTTCCATTTATGTCTAAAATATTAGAAAAAGTGGTGTCCGCTCAACTGGGCTCTTTCTTGCAACAAAATGATATCTATGAAAAGTTTCAGTCTGGATTCAGACCGCATCATAGCACTGAAACTGCGCTCGTTAAAATTACAAATGATTTACTTTTAGCTTCTGACCAAGGCTGTATCTCAATACTAGTTTTACTTGATCTTAGTGCTGCGTTCGACACTATAGATCACACAATACTCTTAGATCGACAAAAAAAATTACACTGGTGTTCAGGGACAGGCATTAAACTGGTTTAGATCGTACTTATCAGACCGCTACCATTTTGTTTATTTAAATGTAGAAAAATCGATCATAACTTCAGTAAACTATGGAGTGCCGCAAGGATCTGTATTAGGCCCTCTGTTATTTTCAATATATATGATGCCACTTGGTAATATTATAAGAAAACATGGAATTAGTTTCCACTGTTATGCTGATGACACTCAATTATATATTTCAACACGACCAGATGAAAACACTAAATTATCTAAATTGACAGAGTGTGTTAAAGATATAAAATACTGGATGACGTGTAATTTTCTGCTATTAAATTCAGATAAAACGGAGGTATTACTTATGGGTCCAAAAAACTGCCCACAAAACCTCTTACAATGCAACTTTGACATCGTAGGATGTCCTGTTACTTTATCCTCTACAGTAAAAGACCTGGGTGTTATACTAGACCGCAACTTGTATTTCGAAAATCATATTTCATATGTTACAAAAACAGCCTTTTTCCACCTTAGAAACATTGCTAAGCTACGTAATATGCTATCAGTTTCTGATGCAGAAAAGTTAGTTCATGCATTCATGACCTCGAGACTGGATTACTGTAATGCTTTATTAGCTGGTTGTCCTGCATCCTCAATAAACAAGCTACAGTTAGTCCAAAATGCCGCCGCTAGAGTTCTTATGAGATCAAGAAAATATGATCATATAACACCAAATCTATCATCTCTACACTGGTTACCTATTAAGTGCCGTATCAATTACAAAGTATTACTACTGACTTATAAAGCCCTAAACGGCTTAGCTCCAGTCTATTTAACGGATCTTCTATCGCCCTATAATCCATCGCGCTCTTTAAGATCACTAAATTTGAGGCTTCTGGTCATTCCTAGGATATCTAAGTCCACTAAAGGAGGGAGGGCGTTTTCACATCTAGCTCCTAAACTCTGGAATAGTCTTCCTGATATTGTTCGAGGCTCAAGACTCGCTGTCCCAGTTTAAAACTAGATTAAAGACGCATCTCTTTAGCCAACCATTCACATAATACTTACCTTCTATACTACAGTTAAATCGGATCAAATGCATTACTATTATGAACAGCAGCTATGCTAATTATTTCCCATCTGCTTTTCTGTTGTCATCTCGGGACGCTAGTGAAGAGACGACTCGACGCCTGTGAAGAGACGACTCGACGCCCGTGAAGAGACGACTCAAAACCAGCGATGTTATGCCCTAAATTAATACATGATTAACTAACTTTATTTTTATATGTACATTTCTGAAATGCACTTTCTGTAAAGCTGCTTTGAAACAATATGTATTGTTAAAAGCGCTATACAAATAAATTTGAATTGAATGTAGACAAATCTGGCCCACTGCCTAATACGAGTTTAAAGGGTCACTCCACCCATTTGCATTAAGCTTTGCATTTTTAGAAACCCAGTCATACTATTGAATGGTTGTGCAACACTCTCTCATTTTCCCCTGAGATGGGAGAAATCTGTTATTTACCTCTTACACTTCCTCCTACAATGACGCAAAAATCGTAATTTTGCGTCATTGTAGGAGGAAGTGTATAAGGGGGGTATTTCTGTTGAGACTACAAGCACTCGTTCCTCATCTTTCCCAGGGGGCGGGACCCGCTCACGCTAGACCTATTACAGATCAGTGGGTGGGACTTTACTCTCTGAAACTGAAAGCAATATCCTCCATCTTGTTTGAAGCTAAGCTAACAGGCGCTGTGGAGACAGATGTAAAGTTATGACAATAGCGGAGGAGAGTACTCAATATGATATAGAAGATGATTTCGGAAGTCTGATGCTTGAATCAGGTGTTTGTGGCTACCTTTACAAGCCTTTACAAGCCGCATTATAGCGAAGAGCAGTCGAGGCAGCAGAAGACCTGCCTGCCGCGGACGAGGAGCCCGGACTGGCTCGAGTTAGGGCGGACTGGTGGCGCCGGTGATCTCACAATGCAACTACGAACCGCTACGAACACAGAGATAGAGTCCGTCTGCGGCAAAGAATTTCAACGATGACAATTTCTCCTGGACGAAATCTCTGAATCAGACGAGGACACGGACGTTTGTGTTGTGAACTATCCTAGTTTCGCACCGCATGTTCTGACTGAACATCCAGGTACCATGCAATAATTCACCTTTTCGAGAGAAATACAAACGAGGAGTAATGCACTAATGAGTTCGCCAACTAACTAGACATTTTGTGTGAAATGAATTTCAAGCTCTGGTGGTAGCTAGCCTTGTAGACAGAAGAGTGATTTCTCTTATAGGCAGATATGCGCTTTCTGTATAAGTGGGAGTGGCTTGCGGAGCTGTGCAATGTGGTGCATTGTGGGAGTTGTTGTCTTTCATACAAATGCGTCCTGAAGTTATTTTTTGTCTTTCCTCGGTCACGAAGGCACCAAATTCAAAATTTATTTTACATTTCGACTACATATACCCACTTTAAATAAAAACCAATGTTCAAATGGGTGGAATGACCCTTTAAACACCCACTACTATATCATACAGGGATCTACTCACACAGTAATCTCAAAAAAGAAAGCTCAAAAGCCATTTTGTCCGCCTTTCCGGTTCTGTGTGTTTATTAGGAAGGATGTAGAACTTAAATTCATAATTTGTTTGTTTATTGGCGGTACAGAAAACGACCCAGCAACTCTTCGGCATGATTGTCCCGTGTATTTCAATGAGCACCAAGGCTATGTTTTCCCCCACGGGCTAAATTCACATCACGTGATGGGGCGTTCCCGGGGGCGTTCCCAGACTAACCGTCTGTATGTATCTATTGTCTAATGCCCGTGTGTTATGCACAATATCAAAATACAGAACTTGTGGCAGGATTTGTGAATTTTAATAGGTATTGCGAACCTACAAATACACTTCCAAATACATATGCACGCACACACATACATAGAAGTCCAAAGCGCAGAGGACGGAAAGGACGCAAGAATACCCATATATGGGAAACAGAGATATCAGCGAAAACCCCCGTCTGAAGCAAGAGACGATTGATGTTGCAAGGCTCAGTCATGAGACTGAGTTCCTCTGGAAAAAACCCAAGAAACTGCATTAGAACAATGTAACCCAGTTCCGTATAAATATGACTGCGTTTTTGACTGTACGTTGCTGCGTTTTTGATTTTGATGTCGATTGCAACCCTAGAGAGAAATCAAACCTCTTCTATTTTAAACCTAGCTGAATTTCTTTTGGTTTAATTTGCTCTGCTGTATTATTGTAACTTGAGAAACCTCGGATGAGAACAAGTTCGTATTTACTCCAATTGCTTGAACTGCTTCAAGGTAATTAGCCTTTGTAATATTCACTCATACAGGACTGCCCTGTTGAGATTGAATAAGCTGAAGTTTTATAACCTGTAACATTTTCTTTTTAATTTGCTACAAGTTTTAATTTTGTATAACCAGTGTTTTAATCTTTTGTATAAATAAATTTTTATTTCTAAAAGACAATCACTGTTAAGTTTTTACTTCAGCTATTACAAACAGTTCTAAAAAGCAAGAGATAGAGCAATTTATTAATCCTTTTCTAAACAAAGAAAACAAGGATTCCAAGAGTGATTCTGCTGGATGGTAAGCATGATTTTTTATTCATATGTCTAGTAAATGATGTTTATTATTGTTTCCTGGGAGTGTAGGGACTACACCTAGATTTACTGGTATAAATTATAACAAGCTAATGAGGGAGTTATATCTATTTTTTCGATTGCTCCTGTCTGCCGTGAGTGTTTTTGCTTCGGTGCTGTAAGCTCCGTCTTAGCCTCGTATTTCCTTGTTTTGAACCAGAATTTACTACAATTTCTAGTTGTTTATACTACTACTAAATACGGCTTGCCCAACATCGCTGGCTTCCGTTGCTACTAGCACAACACGGTAGTAATTCGCTAGCCTGCTAACGCGCCACCCGTGCGCTCAGCTATTTTTATTTATTTATATGTCTCTCGCGCGCTCGCGCCTTTGAGTTCATAAAAGCTCAGGTGAGTAAGAATCACTCAACAAACACGGTGAGTAATGTCTTGTCCTGTTATTATCATGCGTCGCGTCTGAATGCGTTGTTTTTGGAGCTCTATCGATTTGATTTATAATTCTTGATTTTTCTCGCTGCCTGCTGTGAGTGTGTTTGCTTCGGAGCTGTAAGCTCCGTCTTAGCCTCGTATTTCCTTGTTTTGAACCATCATTTACTACAATTTCTAGTTGTTTATATTACTACTAAATACAGCTTACCCAACCCTGACGCATAACACGCTAGTAATTCGCTAGCCTGTTAACGCGCCACCCTTGCGCTCAGCTATTTTTATTTATTTATTTTCTCTCGCGCCTTTGAGTTCATAAAAGCTCAGGTGAATAAGAAACACTCAACAAACACGGTGAATAATGTCTTGTCCTGTCATTATCATGCGTTGCGTCTGAATGCGTTGTTGTTTTTGGAGCTCTATCGATTTGATTTATAATTCTTGATTTTTCTCTTTAAACCCGCTTACAACGAACATTTTCTACTCTTCCTCACTGAGAAGCACTACTGCTCAAACCTCATTGTTACAACGCGGACTGTTGAGCAGACGCGTCTCAAGCCTATTAGTGATCCAACGCTGCATACTCTTAAAGGTTACGTCCGTGGATCACGGCTGAACGCGTCTTCTCCACACTCACTTATAAACAAACACTTTTTTTTCGCCTATCGTGCGTCTACTCTACACCCCTACCACTAAAAAACCTCATAGTTACAACGCGGACTGTTGAGCAGACGCGTCTCAAGCCTATTAGTGATCCAACGCTGCATACTCTTAAAGGTTACGTCCGTGGATCACGGCTGAACGCGTCTTCTCCACACTCATTTACAAACAAACTTATAATATAAATTAGTATTAATATTGATAGCATCACTGGTAGCTTCGTTGCTAACTCACTGTCCATCTGTTAAAATGGCGAATATATCAGATGTAAGTAGTCTACCGCTTGGTGCAGGTGAGGACACATTTGAGCTTCACGCACTGCAGTCTGAGCTGGAAGCTGTTGAGAAACAGATCCACAACCTTTTATTGAGACAGGCCGAGCTGAGAGACCGGTGTTTGGCTCTTGAAACATCACGCGCCGACGCACACAAATCAGTGTTTAACGTTACTAACCCGCTGACTCCGACCGCGTCTACTCCGTGCGTTCCTCAGCATCGGTCGCAATCAGCCATGGTCTCGTTCACTCCGGCTCCAACACGCCACCACGAAGCCTGGGTGGTTCCGCAGCGGAAGACGCGAGTCAGGTTTAGACCAAGACTTTCTCCGACCCTCCCGGTTTTCGAGTTATCGACACAAAACCGCTTCTCCCCTCTACGCGAAACAGAACGCGATGCTGTGATCATCGGCGATTCCATCGTTCGGCACGTACACGCTACGTTAGGTACAAGTAAGGTGCAAAGTCACTGCTTCCCTGGTGCTCGTGTTTCTGAAATCGCTGCTCGCGTTCCCGAGATCCTGAACGGTGACGAGCGCGTCGGAACTGTGGTCCTGCACGCGGGAGTGAACGACATCAGGCTGCGCCAGACGGAGATTCTGAAGAAAGACTTCAGGAATCTAATCGATACGGTACGCAGCACATCGCCTGAAACAACGATCATTGTGTCAGGACCGCTTCCCACGTACCGACTAGGGCATGAAAAGTTCAGCAGATTATTTGCGCTAAATGAATGGTTAATGTCATGGTGCAATGAGCAGAAACTGCTCTTTGTAAATAATTGGAATCTGTTTTGGGAGCGTCCTAGGCTTTTCCGTGCTGATGGCTTACACCCAAGCAGATTCGGAGCGGATCTTCTGTCAGATAACATCTCCAAAATGTTAAATACCCTTTGACTAGTAACCAAAAGTCCAAATCATAGTCTTTGCTGCACCAATTCAACTGATATAAATACTAGTGTAGAACATTGCATAGAAACCGTGTCTATTCCTCGTTTAGTGAGATCAAATAATAAATCTAATGCAGGATCTAGGAAAAATCTAATTGTTATTAAAACAGAAAATGTTGCTATTAGTAAACAAAAACTATTTCTAAAGCTAGGTCTTCTAAACATTAGATCACTCACACCTAAGGCAGTTATTGTAAATGAAATAGTCACAGATAATAGCTTCGATGTACTTTGCCTTACTGAAACCTGGCTTAAACCAAATGATTATTTCGGTATTAATGAGTCTACTCCTCCTGGATACTGTTATAAGCATGAGCCCCGTCTGATTGGCCGTGGCGGAGGTGTTGCAACCATTTATAAAGATATTCTAAATGTTACTCAGAAAACGGGTTATAAGTTTATTTCATTTGAAGTACTTGTACTAAATGTTACGCTCTTAGATGTTAGAAAAACATCCCTATTATCTCTAGCCTTGGCTACCGTATATAGACCGCCAGGGCCTTACGCTGATTTCCTAAAAGAGTTTGCAGATTTTCTCTCAGACCTATTAGTCAATGTCGATAAAGCATTAATTGTTGGAGATTTTAACATACACGTAGATACTCCAAATGATGCGTTAGGAGCTGCGTTTACAGATTTATTAAATTCATTTGGGGTCAAGCAAAACGTCACCGGACCAACTCATCGTCTTAATCATACACTCGATTTAATTATATCACACGGAACCGATCCAACCGATATAGATATCATTCCACAAAGTGATGAAGTCACTGATCACTACATGGTAACTTGCATATTACGTACTGCTGTAATATGTCATGCGGCGTCGCGTTATCAACCAGGCAGAACAATCCTCCCATCCACCATAGATAATTTCTCAAATTGCTTATCTAATCTGTCTCAGCTGCTGCCTGAACCCAAACAAACAGATGAACTAGAAGAACTAACTAGCACTATGAGCACCATTCTCTCTAGAACATTGGATGTGGTTGCACCTATTAAATTAAAAAAGGTCAGAGAGAAATATAAAGCACCATGGTATAACAATACTACGCATGTTTTAAAGAGAGAAACCCGTATTTTAGAGCGTAAATGGAAACAAACTAATTTAGAGGTCTTTAGAATCGCGTGGAAAGACAGTATGTCACGTTATAAAAAGGCCCTAAAAGCTGCCAGGGCTGAGCACCTCCGCAAACTAATAGAAAACAACCAAAACAATCCAAGGTTTCTATTTAACACCGTGGCTAGACTAACAAATAAACAGACGTCACCCGAACAAAATATCCCGTTACAGTTCAGTAGTAATGATTTCATGAACTTCTTCACTGAGAAAATAGAAAGCATCAGAACCACAATTATAAACGTTCAATCTTCAATCGCGCCTTACAATTCAGCTTCAATTATCACCCCGAAAGAACAATTACAGTGCTTTACAACTATAGAACAAAAAGAGTTAAATAAACTTATCACTTCATCTAAAACAACAACATGTTTATTAGATCCTATACCAACTAAACTACTGAAAGAAGTGTTATCTGTAGTGGAAGAGCCTCTCCTCAATATTATTAACTCGTCTTTATCTTTAGGTCATGTTCCAAGAACATTTAAACTGGCAGTTATAAAACCTCTCATTAAGAAACCACAATTAGATCATAATAATCTAGCAAATTATAGACCCATTTCAAATCTTCCATTTATGTCTAAAATATTAGAAAAAGTGGTGTCCGCTCAACTGGGCTCTTTCTTGCAACAAAATGATATCTATGAAAAGTTTCAGTCTGGATTCAGACCGCATCATAGCACTGAAACTGCGCTCGTTAAAATCACAAATGATTTACTTTTAGCTTCTGACCAAGGCTGTATCTCAATACTAGTTTTACTTGATCTTAGTGCTGCGTTCGATACTATAGATCACACAATACTCTTAGATCGACTACAAAATTATACTGGTGTTCAAGGACAAGCACTAAGCTGGTTCAAATCATACCTATCTGACCGCTACCATTTTGTCTATTTAAATGGAGAAAAATCGATCATAACTCCAGTAAACTATGGAGTGCCGCAGGGATCTGTATTAGGCCCTCTGTTATTTTCAATATATATGATGCCACTTGGAAATATTATAAGGAAACATGGAATTAGTTTCCATTGTTATGCTGATGACACTCAAATATATATTTCATCACGGCCGGATGAAAACGCTACATTTTCCAAATTGACAGAGTGTGTTAAAGATATAAAAGATTGGATGACGCGTAATTTTCTTTTATTAAATCCAGACAAGACAGAGGTAATACTTATCGGTTCAAAAAACCGCCCAAAAAACCTCGCACAATACAACTTTAACATCATAGGATGTCCTGTTACTTTATCCTCTACAGTAAAAGACCTGGGTGTTATACTCGATTGCAACCTGTCTTTTGAAAATCATATTTCTTATGTTACAAAAACAGCCTTTTTCCACCTTAGAAACATTGCTAAGCTACGTAATATGCTATCAGTTTCTGATGCAGAAAAGTTAGTTCATGCATTCATGACCTCGAGACTGGATTACTGTAATGCTTTATTAGCTGGTTGTCCTGCATCCTCAATAAACAAGCTACAGTTAGTCCAAAATGCCGCCGCTAGAGTTCTTACGAGATCAAGAAAATATGATCATATAACACCGATTTTATCATCCCTGCATTGGTTACCTATAAAGTTCCGTATTAATTACAAGGTATTGCTACTGACTTATAAAGCCCTAAACGGCTTAGCTCCAGTCTATTTAACGGATCTTCTATCGCCCTATAATCCATCGCGCTCTTTGAGATCACTAAATTCAAGGCTTTTGGTCATACCTAGGATATCCAGAACCACCAAAGGAGGGAGAGCATTTTCACATTTGGCTCCAAAACTCTGGAATAGTCTTCCTGATACTGTTCGTTGCTCAGACTCGCTCTCCCAGTTTAAAACTAGATTAAAGTCGCATCTCTTCAGCCAGGCATTCATATAATCCTACAGTTCAAACTACAATCCGGCCTCTATCCAATGCCAGAGGAGAACTGGCCCCCGACTGAGCCTGGGTTCTCCCAAGGTTTTTTTTTTTCTCCATTAAGGCACCTGATGGAGTTTTAGGACACCATTAGGTCACTTGATGGAGTTTTTCGGTTCCTTGCCACTGTTGCCTTTGGCTTGCTCAGTTGGGAATATTTTGGGGATATTTAATTTAATTTTATCAATCAATAAATTCCTCTTGAAACAAACTTTGTTGTATTATTTAAATTTAATACTGTGAAGCTGCTTTGATGCAATCTGTATTGTGAAAAGCGCTATACAAATAAACTTGACTTGACTTGACTTGACTATTCTGACCTGACAGCAAAAGACCACCTAGACACCGAGATACCAGGGGTTATTCAGGAAAGTGAGAGTAATACCAGATCTCACCACAAACTGTAAAATTAGGCTGTGTAGTGGACATGGAGATAAGACGTCGGAGCTCAAAAATGTGATTTCTCCTGTCCAACAACAACCAGACCGTTATTTCCGGCGTTACGATCGAGTCTGTCCCCAAAATACCTCTCAATGCGCCCTCGTGGACTCGCGCCAAGGGCCCTACAGGTCTGCACTACATGAGGTCACCAAAGTGTGGACTCTGAGGAAGTCCAGAAGTCCGGAGTGTGCCATTTGGGACAGGGCCTTACTCTCCTCCTCGTCATCCAAGTGTTCATGTCTTTCTTTCTTCAGTGGAGAAGAAATTAAGGTTTTTGAGGAAAACACTCCAGGATGTTTCTCCATATAGTGACTTCAATGGGGTCCAACGCGTCAAAGGTCCAGATGTGAGTTTCAGTGCAGCTTCAAAGTCTCGACACGATCCAGCTGAGGAATAAGAGTCTTATCTAGACAAACCAGCCGCCATTTTATAACAAAATAAACATTTATATACTTTAACCACAAATCTCTAGCTCGTCTAGCACTAGCTGTGATGCAACACACATTACGCAGTCAGGTTGAAAGGTCACGCGTGACTATATGAAGCGCCTGACAGAAGATTCCCAACAGAAGCTGTTGTTCTCTGAGAGTGTGTCGAGAGTCTGTCGCATGAATCAATGACGTGAAGCTTCAGACAGAACAACGGTGTGTGTCCATGCTGAATGCCTCTTCACACACACTTGTGTTCAGAATGCTAAACCAGTCGAGTGTCGGCTGCGGGGGTTCAAAGGTCACCGTCCCTGTTATGCTATTAAGAGTGAAGTGAACAGTGTTTGTGCCTTGTTGCGTTGATGCTCCTGCTCTTCCTTCTGTTTCCCCTAGAGGCTCTGTGGTGATCCGCTGGCTGCTGATTGTGGTTTGGGCAACCTCTCTAAAGACGCCCTGTTTGACGTCCGGTCGCTCTCGCTCTCTCTCACTCTCACTTCCCATCCGCTCCTGCCGGCAGACGGAGCACAGCTCTGTGGTGTCTCGCTGGCACGGCTCGTTATGTTTTTTTTGTTGAGGTTTTTGTGCTGATTTAATGATTTTGTTTGACAAGCATGTTCCCGGTATGGGATTGAATTGTGTTGTTTTTTTTAGTTTATAATTTATATTTAGAGCTGGTGGTATTTGGTGATGGGTTTTCATGTTATGTAGTTTAGGGTTAGTTTAGTGCAGCAGTTAGAGGACCCGGAAGACTCACAACCAAACTTGTCTTTATTGTTTCTGGTCGGGAGGTAGGCAAGTTTCACTTTCTTAACAGAGATGTGTGGTCAGGGTTTTCTTTCTGTTTGTTTTATGTTACTTTCTTACCACTATGCTCTGTTTATGTCAAATCATTAGCCTGGGAAAACCCAGACTACTTCCGGCGAATTTCAATTCTCTCTCCAGGACAGTCTGGAGAAGAGCCCATTCAAACTCATTTCTGTGCCGCCGAAATCGCGACACCAATCAGAAACGTTTGGGGAGGGATTTACATGATGACGACAGCGCAGCGACGCTGAAGGAGATTTCATTACAAAGATGGATGCCGCCGTGGAACATCACTCGTTCGAATCATAGACAGTATATAAACGAATCAGTTATCGCGTCTGTTTTGAGCGATTTAAACTTACCGTTTTCGTTAAAGGGATAGAGGGCGCGCGCGCATCCTGCTGTGTGACGTGTACGCAGACTGCGCGCGCCCTCAGATCACTTGGACGCGGCTACGTATAAGAGCTAAAAACGATATAAATACTGTTCGTTTTCTCACACAAACCGCTCGTTTCGTGTCTTAGGCCATCAATGTGTACTTACGATGGGGAATTGTTTAATTTGGACGACCGGGAGTTGTTTTAATTTGGACTCTGTGCATGCTCTTTGAGACCGTGACCATAGACCTGCATTATATGACTGACAGACAAGAACCGTTTGACCTAAAAATATCAAAATTGAAACTACTGCGGAAAAAAAGACACCTACATCTTGGATGCCCTTGAGGTAAGCTAAAACATACCAAAATTTAATTTCAAAGTGAACTATCCCTTTAAAACCGGAGCAAAGAACAACACTCGAAGCATACGTCATCTCCTTCATCGATCTGATTGGTTTTATGACTATCCAATTGCGCCCAGAGGAATTTGAGCTACGTCGGTTGGTGACGCCCCTTTGGAAATGATTTGTCTACATAGCTTCCCCAGACCCTATACTCAGTTTAAACTGAGAAGGGTCTGGTTTTAACCAGGCTATCAAATCATTATATTTCATTAAATTAAAGGGGGGGTGAAATTCTATTTCATGCATACTGAGTTTTTTACACTGTTAAAGAGTTGGATTCCCATGCTAAACATGGACAAAGTTTCAAAAATTAAATTGTACGTTTGAAGGAGTATTTCTGTGCCAAAAATTGTCCTTCAGGTTTGTCACAAGTTTCGGAAAGTTTTTTTTCCGAGTATGGCTCTGTCTGAGGTAAGAGAGGGCGGAATTTCCTTATATGGGTCCTAAGGGCACTTCTCCCGGGAGAACGCGGGCGCGCGCGCACTCGTAGACCATACAGACAGTGAAAGCAGTTCGCCATCAGAGCGCTGCTCTGCTCGGCTGAGCCTTTTGGAAGTAATATAGTCACCAAATAAGTGTGTTTTTGGATGCCAGGGCAAGAGAACCATGCACATATTCCCAAAGAACCCAGCGTTAACGGACCAGTGGATGGAGTTTGTTTTTTTAGAGCATCAACGGAGCTGTGTAAGACTTTCCCTGTGATTGTTTTACAAACAAAGCCCATCGACGGATTTGCAGATCGTGTTGAAGATTTTGTTGTTAAGAAAATAAGTAATTTAACTATTTTTTGTACACTATTATTTCCTTTCTGTCTGTGTATGTCTTTGGGTGACTTTGGAACCTGAGAGCTGTGTGGTTACAGCAGAGAATTCTATTTCAGTAATGTCACATGGTACAAACTATTTCTCAAAATACCTATAGAATGTATTACCATATTTGGGAGAAGGAGAAGGTATATACGTTTGCTGGACAATCTTTCTGCAGGGGCTCTTTCTGCGGAGAGTCTCTCGGCTTTGTTTGTTAATAAAGTCTAATATTTCTGGTATCGAAAATCTCTGAAGTCATTTCCCTGAAAAGAAATAATTAAACCACAACAAATGGCGACCACGAAGGGACGTGGCTTAGGAGCTGAAGAAGCCACGAAGGGCTCGCTGGTGACTTACGCAAGATAGTATAAAAAGTTATTTTTGAGAGTTATTTTTTCTAATTGTCTAATGAGTTTATTGAATGACTTGTATGAAGTAAATGTAACATTGCTCTTAAAGCTTTCTTAGTTTGAGTGATTACATGTGACATAATTAAGTTTATTCATGATAGTTCATTTAGAAATTAGTAGAAAGGAAGAAAAGGTATTCAGTAAAGGAATGCTTGAACTGAGGAGCTATAATGAGAAGAAGCTGCAACACGTGAGATTAAACATTTTATTTATTGTTTAAATTTGGTAATAAAGTAGACAGAATTTGAAATGTAAAACGTTATAACGAAGCATATTGCGATTGAATGGATAGAAGGTGCACTACAATGTTATGTTTGTTTAATCAACTAAAAATGACTGACTAAAAGATTGATTCTTCAAATTTAAGAATTGATATTCCTTCATAAAAATAAGAAGCGAATAAAAATGAGAGGAAGTAATTTTTCCCCAGCCCTATTTTAAATCAAAATTCATATGGATTATGCAAAATTAAAAAGCAAACTAAACCAATTATTCTACTATAATCAGCAGAGATTTATTATAATGATTTGTCTTTATTATAATGACAACATTACATGAAAAAAGTAGAATGACTTATGTTTGGAGAAAAAATAGTAAATACGATTGAGTCAAAAAGTTAAGGAAAACTTGATTTAAAGATTAAGGATTCTGAAGTTGTAATATTGAAAGGGGGTTATTATTCTGTTGTGTACGTTCCATATTAAGAAGATAATGGAGAGGGCAACTAAATCATATATTATTAAGATTGGGCTTATAAACCAAATTGAGATTTACAATCAATGGACGTTGATGGAAGTAAGAAAATGAATAAGCCAGACCCTGGGTGTATATCTACACCACAAAAAGAGGATATCTACACCACAAAATAACTTTATAGTATAAGGGATTTTTGTGTTTGACATATTATACATAACTGTGACAATAACAGACAATGCTGAACCAATTTCATCAACACACTTGTAACAATGTTTGATGTTTGATTAGGGAGGATTCGAGTCTTTTACTTTCTCCATTGAAAGAAAGAAAAACAACTGAAAGAAAAAAAAAATGTATGGAGAAAGATGTTTGGCTCGATTGCTCCTCCAGGAGTGTGGTGGCATAATTTCAGTCATTGAAAATAAGAATGAGTGACTTAATTTAGTCACTAGATAGTATAACGGAGGGGACTGGATTTTGAAACCACACTCTGGAAAAGGATAGCAAATGTGGGGCTTAAATAAGCCCCAGAGGAGGGAATGTTGAAGATTTTGTTGTTAAGAAAATAAGTAATTTAACTATTTTTTGTACACTATTATTTCCTTTCTGTCTGTGTATGTCTTTGGGTGACTTTGGAACCTGAGAGCTGTGTGGTTACAGCAGAGAATTCTATTTCAGTAATGTCACATGGTACAAACTATTTCTCAAAATACCTATAGAATGTATTACCATATTTGGGAGAAGGAGAAGGTATATACGTTTGCTGGACAATCTTTCTGCAGGGGCTCTTTCTGCAGAGGGTCTCTCGGCTTTGTTTGTTAATAAAGTCTAATATTTCTGGTATCGAAAATCTCTGAAGTCATTTCCCTGAAAAGAAATAATTAAACCACAACAATCGTCTAATGCATCTAATGGATCGAGCAGAGCAGTCGCAATGATAAAGGTTCGCGGTCGTGATTGGAACCGGTGAGTAAAACTGG
Organism: Leuciscus leuciscus; assembly: GCF_965113295.1. Classification (NCBI taxonomy): domain Eukaryota; kingdom Metazoa; phylum Chordata; class Actinopteri; order Cypriniformes; family Leuciscidae; genus Leuciscus; species Leuciscus leuciscus. The sequence goes on along the minus strand of NC_138723.1, from coordinate 32,023,338 downwards.
TATCTGCTTCAGATGTCTCTGTGTTGTTAGTGTGGCGCGTTAGCTCACAGCGTTAGCTTCGCCCACACGGCCATTAGACAGTATAGCAGCTAGCTCAGCCGATCGATTTTTTCCGGAAATATTCGGTACTGCCTATCTGTCTTTTATAAATATAATCAAACTAAATACTTTTTGGAGATATTAAGGATGCAATACCACTCTATAGGTACTCAAGATTAACAGGAGATTGAGTGAAAAGGGGCTTTTCACCCCCCCTTTAAGTTGATATGCACTGTCACCGCGTCTATATGGTTTTTGTATGTTATGTTTTACCATTTTAGATAATTTAACCCTCTGGGGTCTAAGGTGTTTTTGGGGTCCTTGAGATGTTCTGACATGCCCTGACATTTGTGCTTTTTTCAGTTGCTTATAAACATATTAATGGCAAAACAAAAATTACACACCATTTAGCACAAACAGGGCTACCATAATATGTGAGCAACAAGAATGTACATGTCTGCATTTTTGAGAGAATAATGTTTATGCGTGGTTATTGAAAAAACTAAAAACTAAAGTTTCTGAAATAAGACCACAAAACACATACTAAATATGTGCCAATAAGACTTTTGTCTAATAGATGTCATCGCCTAGTGTTTTTTCTTCAAAATGATGTGAAAATCACCCTGCCTAATCATTCACATAACACAATACATTGATTTGAATCTTGCAAAGCACTTTCTGTTTGGAAAGGCAATATGCGCAAGGGGCGTCAACGATCATGCATATTTAGTGGTTCACACCTGAGGAGACAATGGGGCCTGCATACTTAATTAGCCATTCATTCAGGTGAGTCACTGAGCCACAAGAATGCAAGAGCAACAGTTGGAAGCATCTCTATTCTTTTTTATTTTTCCACATAGTGTGCTTGCAATTTGGCCTATAATATCCAAGGAAAACATGTCTAGTAATTGTGCAGTTAATTCTCATACTGTATTTTCAGTTTTGGAATATTTATCCTCTCCCCAAATTTGTCACTAATAAAACACAATAAAAAATATTTAAAGAAAAGGCTTATATTTAAATAGTTTGTTTACATCTACCTTGTAAATATATTTTTTTATTAAAAAGGTTACAATTACAACAACAATTCAAGTGTAATCTTTCTTTGTAAAAACTAAAGTATACATTTTATCATATATATTTCAAAGTTAAGGATTTGATTGATTATTTGATTACTTTATTTTTGACAAAACATACTATATTTAACATGAGCAAAAATTGGCAAACAAAAGCTTATTTGAGGTGGCAGATATTTTACAGTAAAAATGTGTAATCTATCCAAAACTAATCAACGAAATGTTCTTTCCAATGTCTGTAACATAGGTCTTTCATTTTTATTATAAGAAATATAAATGTTAATTTGCAGTTTAATACGTTGCTTATACAAATACATTTTATTTCAACATATTTCAGTCGATTTTTACTCAGTATAGCAATACAGTTTGCTAAAACCGAAACATTCATTCACAAACAGAAACGCCTGACTGTAACGTTGTTTTTATGAAATATTAGGGCATATAAATGTTAATTTTCAGTTTAATACGTTGCTTATACAAATAGCCTACATTTTATTTCAACATATTTCTGTAGATTTTTACTCATCTCAGTATAGCAATACAGTTTGCTAAAACATCATCATTCATTCACACACACACAGAAAGGCGATTTAAATTTAAACGGTCTTTTTGCGAGCTGTGATAAACAGCGCGCATCTCTGCGGCTAGGGCTGGGCGATTTAAATCGCGATATTGTTATGCGCATCTCGTCAGTAAAGCCGGTTCCTTGATTAGTAGTAAATCGCCATCACCTGCTTTCAGATGGAGCGGCATTTACTACAAAGAGCCGTAGTTAACTGACAAGCTGAGCCATATCACGTTAAAATCGCGGACGTATCGCCAGCGATAATTAATGCGATATGGCTCAGCTTGTCAGTTAACTACGGCTCTTTGTACACAGCAAAAACTCCAGTGTTAAATTAACACTCCTGGGAGTGTATGAGTCCACACTCAAGAGTGTTGAAGTTAATGAGATAATTAAGTGATTAATTTAGTGATGATTGAACATTATTGAAGACACCTGATGTTAACAAGCAGAATCACTGAAGGAGAAAATCACAAATTGTAAGCCACCGTTATGACGATCAGTGGTTGCTTTAGTTGGACTCTTGACCCATATATTATTAACTTTAGATTTTGTTTGGCTGTTGTATCTGAATTATAACTGCCAGTTGAACAAAGAGAAAAGTGATCTGATGGTGTTGGTTATATTATGACAATCATCATTTGAACTTGATCACTGAACTCATTAAAATCCTTCTTTCTGACTTCGATTTATGTCGTTGGTTACAGCATAACTGTGAATCTGCATTAATGCCCAGAATTTTTGATATAATATAAAGGATTTCTTAAAAGTTTTTTTTTTTTTTTTTAAATCATTCTTTTAGGCACACACAGATGTCAAGATTCAGTCTATGCATCTCAACAATGGTGACGAGCAGAATATTCAATTAGGAAAAGTAAATTACATAGACAATTCAGATCATAATTTATTCATACCGCAATGCATGATGGGAGCCATTAATGAGTTGTGATTGGTGGCAGCCACTGCAACATGCTTTATTATTGTCACCATTGTTGAGATTCACAGGCTGATTATTGATGTCTGTGTTTTAAATGAATTTATCTGAATGTCTTTTGATCAGAACAATGTTTATTAAATATTTTGAATTATAAGTACTGATAATCATAGGTTGACGAATCACTAAACTGCTGCTAACAAGTTAAACCAAACTATCTCAATAAGTTTCCTTTTTCAGATCACAGCATGATTATGTCAAAACATAACCAACACTATAAGATAACATTTTACTTAGTTCATTTAACTATTATAAATCAATAACAGCGGACAAACAGCAGTAAATATTAAAGTAAACATATAATGGTCTAGAGCCCAACTAAAGCAAACACCCATCACCTTAATGGTAACTTACAATTTGTGATTTTCTTCTTCAGTGATTCTGCTTGTTAACATCAGGTGTCTTCAATAATGCTCAATCATCACTAAATTAATCACTTAATTATCTCCTCAGCCCTAAATGCCGCTCCATCTGAAAGCAGGTGATGGTGATTTACTACTAATCAAGGAACCGGCTTTACTGACGAGATGCGCATAACAATATCGCGATTTAAATCGCCCAGCCCTATCTGCGGCTGCCGTTCATTCATTCACAGAAACGCGATTAACTTGAGAAGGAAAAAAAAACTTACTACAGTATTCGGATCCTCGCTCCTCGCAATACCCGCACTCTGAGGTAGATTTTCCATTATTATTATTCCTCACAGCGCTGCCAGATGGTGTAAACACGTAGGCTACAATAATATGATTAAACCTGTGTTTTCTCGAGCTGATATGTGGGCGTTCACAGGTTTGCCTCAGTGAATAGCACGCGCTCTCCGTGGGCGGAGTCACATTACATTTGAATGAGCTCTAATTAGCTCGACTGGAATCGCTCTCTTTTAATACAGATTTCACAAGATGAGAATATTTGTTTTTTATATAAATTACTAATCATTTAAAAGAAGAGAATTCAAGCTTCATGCCTGTGTGACTGTATGCCTGTTTGACTGAGTATTCGCTGAGTTACAGTTCATTTTCGGACGCGTTTCAGAATGGATTTAACTTACAGAGAGAAGGCAGAACTAGCATCACGTTTATTTTTCTTTATTTGGCAAAAAGCACAACACTTTGTTTTTATTGTGAGTATACACAAAAATAATACACATTTAACAGAATCGATTGATGTATGAAACTTGCTTGTAATATCAAAGTCAACAGAGCAAAATGAATTTCTTTTGAACTGAACTGAAAAAAAGCGAGCCTATCGCGCCGGCGCGATTGTCGACCTCAGGGGGTTAAAAGGCGTGATGAAACCCAAAGGGTCATACTGACTCGCTAGTATCTTGTAAACTGTACGCATTGTTAGTGCTGAATGTTTGATAGGTCTGCATTTGTAACCCAGTGTGTCTGTTCTACAATTCCAGCAGAGTCCTAATGCGGGTTCTTGAGGGTCACACCGATTGTGTTCAACCCACAGTTCCATGTCCTGAGATATAGCATCAGATGGTATGTGAGCCACTACTGATGATCGGTTGCTCGTCCACTGCCTAATTTCAAATCCGCCATCCGCCAGTAGTGCACGCAAGTCATCCACTCTAGTCTTGGCTGCTTCAGCAGTAGGTAGACTCTTCAGACAATTATCAACATAGAAACCGGATTCGACAGACTGGATGAGGTCAGTAGTGCTACGTGGGTGTTCTTTGACGTGCTTTTGTAGTGCATAGATAGCACAGCAAGGACTACTGGTTGTCCCGAATGGTATCACCTGCCATTCATATACTTGCGGCGGGATCTTCCATAGTAAATCCCGCCAAAGAAATCTCAGTAAGGGTCTGTCCTCAGGTAACAGTCGAACCTGGTGAAACATACCCTTGATGTCTCCACTGATTGCAGTGCTGTCGAAATCGCAGTAAGACCCCAAGCAAGGATGGTCCCAGGTTTGGTCCTGGTAGGAGCTGCTCATTGAGTGAAGTACCTTTGTAGACAAATGTGCCTTACCATTATGGTAGACAAGATGATGTGGCAGGTACCAGGATTCCTCCGATTCATTAGCTTCTTTAGCTGTGATCTCCTTTACATAACCTGCTTGAATTAGTCTATTCATCTCACCTTGATAGTCGGCTGCCATCTCTGGTTGATCCCGGAGTCTCCTTTCTACTACTCCTTCCTACTGCGGAGATTGGCAAGCACAGATTCCTGAGGAGCACGGAGCTTGGGGGAATCATCTCTTCTTAACAAGGGAGTGGCATAGCGCTGAATTCCATCGATTAACACCCTGCAGGTCTTGCCATCTAGGATCTCAATAGATTCTTGGTCATGTTTAGATTGAGTTAACAGCTTTTCACTGCGGTAAGGTAGAGAATCTAACTTCACAATCGCTCTACGTCTCTATAGAGGGTATCGTAGGCTGCTGCAGTGGTAATAAAATAACTCTGATGAGTGGAAGTTGACCAATTTGAAAGACCTTCAGGACCTTGAAGAGCCCACCCATGTTTTGTATGGATTGCAACTGGTCCAATCTGAGTGTCTACATGAATTGTTTCCACTGCAGTAATCAGAGAGCTATTATCTGAGCCAATCAGCAACAAGGGCTGAACATTCTTGAATGACTGCAAAGGAATATCTCTCAAGTGGACATATTGAAGAGCTTTCACTGGGTAGCTCTGTTCCACAAGATCTAATCCATCTGCAGTGAAGGCATTCTGGATTCTGTACTTGACTACTTGATTGCTCTTGGAGGACACATCAAAGGTAACAACTAAGCCAGTCAGGAATGTGACATCAGGACGGATAGTACGTAAGGCTAAAGTTTCCTCCTTCCCTTCCAGCTGAAGCTGTTGAGCAGCGGCAGGTAGCAGCATGGTACGTTCAGCTCCGTCGTCTAATATCGCAAAGGTCTCAATTGTTCTGTCCTTATTATGTAGAAGCACAGGCACAACTTTCAGTAGTACTCGACCTGAGGGACTGGAAGGTGTGAGATAGATCCTACTGTTTAATGCACTTGTGTGCTTTATCTTGGATCGCTGTTCAGTGATTCCATGGAGGACTTGGAGATGTATCTCCCCACAGATTCCACATGGTTTCTTTAAATTACAGTCCTCTGGATGATGGGAACGGCCACATTTCCAGCACCGTTTCCCTTCTGCTATCCATTGCATGAGGTTTTCTGTAGATTGCTCCTTTATTTCTGAGCACTGGGTTATGTAATGCTCTTTGCTGTGGCAGAATAAGCAATGGACTTTGGATTTCTTCCATTGAGAGGGCTGAGATACCGGCTTATGTGATTTGACACTTTGGGGTTCTGTACCATGGTAGACTGAAGCACTCTGTCTTTTCGATCGGGTTGAATCCTTTCCCTGAAGTGAGTAGGAGGATTTCTCTTTCTGATAACATTCAACTAGTCTACTGGATAGACGCTGTTGTTGAGCTTTACTCTGCAGCCAACCAGAAAAGTCCTGAAAATTATATGGATTGAGGCTGGCGACATTCAACTTGCCTTGCATTTGTAAGAACTCAATGAAATTGTCTCTGAGATACTTGGGCAGTTTGCTGAGGAGCCGGTCTACATGGGAACAACAGCTGAGTTCAATGCCTCTCTGGCCCTCCAGGGACAGCAACATACTCACAAGAAGATGAACCCTTAAGGCAAATGACTGGAAACTACTAGCTTCACCGACCTAGAATGCAGGGCAGGGACTTGTAGGTTATAAAACCTGATAAAAGTGGACGGCGAGGCCCAGCCGGCCGCCGCACAGATATCCTCTATGGGTATTCCACTCGACCAAGTCCAAGACGAGGCCATGCCTCTTGTGGAATAAGCTCTGATGCCTAAGGGGCAGTGAAGGCCCTTAGACTCATAAGCCAGCGCTATCCAGCATGATAATCTCTGTTTTGAGACGGCGAGACCTTGGTGCGAACGCCAAAGCACACAAAAAGCTGTTCTGACTGTCTGAATGAGGCAGAACACTCCAAATACACTCTGAGAGCCCTGACGGGACAGAGTAAATTCGCGTCTCTTTCGTCCTCTGGTGAAGAGAGAGCTGTTAGGGAAATCACCTGTGCTCTGAAGGGAGTGGAGAGCACTTTAGGAATATACCCATGTCTAGGCTTAAGGACAGCTCTGCAGTCGTTAGGTCCAAAATCGAGACAGGACGCGCTCGAAGACAGCGCGTGCAGATCGCCCACTCTTTTAACAGAGGCGAGTGCCAGTAAAAGAGCGGTTTTGAGCGAGAGGTGCTTCAGGTCGGAGACTGAAGTGGCTCAAACGGGGCGCCCTTTAGTGCTTCCAGGACCGTGGAGAGGTCCCAGATAGGCACAGAGGGGTGAAGCGGAGGGTTTAGCCTCTTTGCCCCTTTAAGAAAGCGGAGGATCAAGTTGTTTCTCCCTAGTGATTGTCCGGCCACGGGAGCGTGAAATGCTGCTATGGCCGCCACATATACTTTAAGCATGGAGGGGGTGCAACTCGCGTCCAGAAGCTCTTGTAAAAGAGCGAGTACACTCGGTATCTCGCACGAGTGTGGGTTCAGGTTTCTAGCGGCGCACCAGCTAGAGAACACTCTCCATTTCTGAATTTTATTAAATGTCAGTCACCACAAAATACAAAATACAGGCACTATGTTGGGCAGCAATCAGAAGATGTGCGCCGCCATTGTTGACATTCTTTTGTGCGCTGGAGAGACGCGCGTTCATGTGCACTAGCGCGCGCGTTATTGTTTTGTTGCATTTTGTCATATAATATTTTTTGGAAAATATGTATAAATATGTATTATCGTTTAGTTTTGGGAGGTGTGAGTGCCAATAAAACACATTAAAACTGAAAAATTCCCAGTTACAAAAAACAATGTCTTTATTTACACTAAATACACATATGGTTTGATGCAAATGTTATTACACATCAGCACAAATTATACTCCTGCCCAATGTATTGAATTTAAACAGAACCTTTTCATTTGTTTCAGATTTCAATAACATGACAATCACATCTCAAACACAGATGATCACTAACCTGAGAACTAAATCACAATGAGTTCAAGAAGTATCAAAATATCATCATCTGAAGACATGAATACAATAATTAGAGCTCTTTAAAATGTCAAAAACGGTGACATGTAAACACAGGTGAGATGACAAAAACACACACAAAGCTTAAATTATCATATACAATCACATGAACATTATAACAGGATTAAACACATGTACCATAAGCACAATAACAAATACAAAACAAGTGGATTACCACAGATGTGCATAATTCTTCCCAGATCATCTTTTCCGCTCCCTTTATTCCTCTATGAGAATCACCTGGAATCATATTATATTTCTGATTTGAAGACCTCAGACTTTTATTCGATTATAAACTTGTTTCTGCCACAGAGTAAAAAAACAAAAAAGGTAACCGTGACATTTTATCTCACAATTCTGACTTTTTCCGCGCAATTCTGAGAAAAATTTCGGAATTGTGAACTCAACTTTACAAATGATTAATTAGAAAAACTCGTAATTACGAAAAGTCAGAATTTTTGAGAAATAAACTCAAAACTGTGAGAAATAAAGTCAGAATTGCGAGAAAAACTCGCAATTACGAAAAGTTAAAATTGTGAGAAATAAAGTAAGAATTGAGAGAAAAACTCGTAATTACGAAAAGTTAGAATTGCGAGAAATAATGAATGAATTGTGAGAAAATCTTGTAATTACGAAAAGTTAGGATTGTGAGAAATAAAGTGAGAATTGAGAGAAAAACTCGTAATTACGAAAAGTTAGAATTGCGAGAAATAATGTCTGAATTGTGAGAAAATCTCGTAATTACGAAAAGTTAGAATTGTGAGAAATAAAGTCAGAATTGAGAGAAAAACTCGTAATTACGAAAAGTTAGAATTACGAGAAATGTCTGAATTGTGAGAAAATCTCCTAATTACAAAAAAAATATGAAGTGTGAACTAAACTTTACAAAAGTCAGAGTTTAGATATAAACTCGTAACTACAAAAAAGTCCGAATTGCGAGAAACTCGCAATTACGAAAAGTTAGAATTGAGAGAAATAAAGTCAGAATTGAGAGAAAATCTCGTAATTACGAAAAGTTAGAATTGCGAGAAACAATGTCTGAATTGTGAGAAAAACTCGTAATTACGAAAAGTTAGAATTGCGAGAAAAACTCGTAATTACGAAAAGTTAGAATTGAGAGAAATAAAGTCAGAATTGAGAGAAAATCTCGTAATTACGAAAAGTTAGAATTGCGAGAAACAATGTCTGAATTGTGAGAAAAACTCGTAATTACGAAAAGTTAGAATTGCGAGAAATAATGTCTGAATTGTGAGAAAATCTCATAATTACAAAAAAATCGGAATTGTGAACTAAACTTTACAAAAAATTAAGTCAGAGATTAGATATAAACTCGTAACTACGAAAAAAGTTAGAATTGCGAGAAAAACTCGTAATTACGAAAAGTTAGAATTGCGAGAAATAAAGTCAGAATTGTGAGAAAAACTAGTAATTAGGAAAAGATAGAATTGCGAGAAATAATGTCTGAATTGTGAGAAAATCTCGTAATTCCGAAAAGTTAGAATTGTGAGAAAAATGTCTAAATTGTGAGAAAATCTCGTAATTACGAAAAAGTTAGAATTGTGAGAAATAATGTCTGAATTGTGAGAAAATCTCGTAATTACGAAAAGTCAGAATTGCGAGATAAAAACTCACAATTCCCTTTTATATTTTGTTATTCCGTGTTGGAAACAAGCTTGGTAAGTCGCTTGCGGTTTAATTGACAGGTTCCAGCTATAATCGTTATAATCCAGGAAACCTCTAAACACTGGCGGCGCTCAGCGGAACGAACTTCTGGGCCTGACCGGCTCCGATCTCGGCCACGTACAGATCAGAACTCTTCAGGTCCAGGTCCACCAGGTGTGGCTTCACATCTTCAGCGAGCTCAATGGTGCTGATCACCTGACACTGACCGATGATGCCGATGGGCGGAGCCTCCAGCAGAGTGATCTGATTGGTGTTTAACTGGGCCACCACTATGTACTTCTGGTCAGGAGTGAATCTGCGGGTCATACACACACACACACACACACACACACACACACACACACACAACATCTCCAGTATGCATTCAGAAGTCCAGATCAGGGCTCGTCAGTCCTTTAAATCCACAGAAACACAAATACCGTCGTCCTACAATTCAGAAGGCAACTATATATTTTTTCATCAATAAAGACCGGATTTAAATTGTATATTGCACTGTAAAGTATTATTTGGAAAATATTTTAAGTCATTACACACTATTGTACTGTGCTGTTAAATGCATTATTTATGTAAATCAAATTTCTATTGTTTATTTATTTTTATGTAGTTTTATTATTTTAATCTATTCACTTAAACATTTTTAATATTTATTTTTAAAACAAATTGTTCACTTATTTATTTTAATTTAACTTTGTTATTTAATTTAAAATATATTTATTTAAAATAAATAAGTAAACAAAAGTTTAAAATAACAATTAAACAATAATTTAGATTAAATTAGATTAAAATAAATAATAAACAATACATATTTGTTTAAATCCTAATATTTTCAACATTTTATTGTTTACTTTTAAACTATTTTTTTATTTTCAACATTTTTGTTGTTTACTATTTTATTTTAATCTATTTATTTAAAAACCTTTTTATTGTTTTTTTATGTTTATTTTAATATATTTAAACATTTTGTTGTTTACTTATTATTTTAAAATTATTTTAGATTTATTTAATTTATTTTTATTGTTTACAATTTTATTTTCATGTAATTTTTTTAATAATTATTTATTTAAACACATTTTTCATTATATACTTCTTTATTTTAATGTAACTTTCATATTTATTATTTATTTCCAACACATTTGTATCGTTTAATTACTGATATAATCTATATTAATCTAATTTTTTATTTTTATTTTAATAATTTAAAAGTATTTATTAAAGTTTTAGCTTTAATTTAATTTTACTCTGTCATCAGAGCCCCGGTCTGCAGTACCTGATGGAGTAATTATTTTTATTGAAAGAATTGCAGCCGCAGTGCCGACCAACAGCCGGGACAGCCGAATTTCGGACGCTACCAAGGCCCTGATGCAGAGGCGGCGGCAGATGCGCGCTGACGGACCCACACACGTCGAGTACGGCCTGCTGTGCAAGCAGATCCGGCAGCAGCTCAAGAACGACCTCGATCAATATAGACAGAGGCGCCTGCTGGTAACAGCCGAGGACCGCAAGAGCCTGAAAAAGTGTAGGCGGGCAATGCAACAGCAGCGCGGCCAAATACCAGCACTGAAGACTGTAGACGGGCGGACGATCAGGACTCGGTCTGGTATTGAGGCCGAGTGCAGGCGCTTCTACAGTGACTTATTTGCCAGCAAGGTCCCCATCCCCCCACCTAACCTTCAGCTCGACCAGCTGCCGTCCTTTTTGCCAGTACTGGAAAGTGAGGTCCGCCATGCAGTCGAACAGGCACAGGCAGACCGGGCGCCTGGCCTGGACGGCGTTGAGATCGAGCTACTCAAAGCCGGCGGCCACTCACTTTGGATGGCCATGGCGGCCCGATTCAGCCGCTATATGGCACAATGTCAAATCCCAAAACAGTGGAAGACGGCCAAGACAGTACTGCTGTTCAAGAAGGGCGACCGCGAGCTGCTCAGCATCTACCGGCCGATCACATTGTTGTCGGCCGTGTACAAGATCTTCACTAAGGTGCTGCTCAACCGGTTGGCTAAGCAGCTAGACGAACAACAACCCGTCGAGCAGGCCGGATTTAGATCTGGCTTTAGCACCATGGATCATGTGCAGGTGCTGAACCAGCTGCTCGAGCGGACCAGGGAGTACAAGATGCCGCTGGTCTTGGCTTTCGTTGACTACGAGAAGGCCTTCGACTCGGTCGAGATTAACGCCGTGTTGCTCGCCCTCCAACAACAAGGCATCGGTGATGAGTACGTGGCCCTGCTGCAGGAGCTGAACAGCAACTGCTCCACCACCATCACCCTGTTCGACCAGCCGCTTAATATCAAGGTCGGCCGCGGGGTCAAGCAGGGAGACACCATCTCGCCCAAGCTTTTCACCGCCTGTCTTGAGCAAATTTTCGGCAGCTCAACTGGGACGAGGCCGGCATCAAGATCAACGGCCGCTGGCTCAATCACCTGCGCTTTGCGATGACATCGTGCTGATAGGCTGTTCGGCGGTCGATGTACAGCAGCGGCTTGACCAGCTCAACCAGGCTGGTGCCCGGTTCGGCCTCAAAATCAATCTGGCCAAAACTAAGTGGATGCGCAACGACCAGGTGGCCGACACTACCCTCCATGTCGACCAGCATCAGCTCCAGCAAGTAGATAGTTATATCTACTTGGGCCAGGAGCTGACCACCGACCACAAGATTGGCCGAGAACTGGCACGACGACGCCGAGCAGCCTGGGTCAGCTTCGGCTCAATTGCCGAGATGGCTAACAACAGAGCCATTGACCCGGACATCAGGGCTGCCCTATTCAACAGCACCGTCCTGCCGGCCATGCTCTATGGGGCCGAGACCTGGACAATGACGGCGGCCGACCGGCTAAAGCTGGCCGTGACTGAACGCGCAATCGAGCGCCGCATGATCGGGGTCCAACAGACCGGCCACGTCCGCAACGAGCAGTTGCGGGCCATGACCAGGGTGGACGACGCGGTGGACCTGGCCAACAAGGCCAAGAAGCGCTGGGCCGGGCACCTGATGCGGCGGACGGACGAAAGATGGACACTCGAAGTCACCGTCTGGTTGCCGATCGACATCAAGCGGCCACGTGGACGCCCTGCAACACGATGGCGCGACTCGCTACGACAAGATCTGGGACACAATTGGATAAGGCTCGCCCAGGACCGACAGACCTGGGCAGATCGTTGTGGTCTGCGCTGACCACTTTTGGCCGGCGAAGACAGACCGATTCTGGATTCTGGATTTCCAACACATTTGTATCGTTTAATTACTGATCTAATCTATATTAATCAAATTTTTTTTTTTTTTTTTAATAATTTAAAAGTATTTTTAGTAAGTTTTAGCTTTAATTTAATTTTACTCTGTCATCAGAGCCCCGGTCTGCAGTACCTGATGGAGTAATTCTTTTTATTTTAATTAACTGTAACTGTATTTATGTAAGTATGAGCTTTAATGTTTGTATTAATGGTATGATGTGAGTCACCTGACGGAGTAGGGCGCGTCGTCTTTAAAGCAGCTTCCCCACGACCCGAGCCAGTCGCCCGTCACAGAGTTAAACACCTGGATGCGCTTGTTCCCTCGGTCTGCGACCCACACCTGAACACACACACACACACACACACACACACACACACACACACACACACACACACACACACACACACACTGACCCTTAGATCTGAAGACTGAAGGAGAGACCGGAAATCTTTGCAGTAAGAGCAGGAACATGAACTAAAGCTCCCGATGAAACAGGAACACAAACCCTCTGATAGCGGTCGACCGCCACACTGTGAGGGATGTAGAACTGAGCCAGTCCTGGACCTCTTTCTGCGTGCATCCAGAGAACCTGCAGATCTGACACACACACACACACACGTCTATATTACTAACAGCCAGAGGACTATCGCTCTACACTGGCCAAGAGGGGACTAGTGTTTCTGCTCATTTTAAAGAAACAAAAATGCGTACAAAATTTAATTTTTTATATATAACTTCAAATATGCATTTTTTTTTTAAACATGCAAAGAGGGGACCTGCAACTCTGACTGATGTCTAACTATCCAACAGGAGACTCCTATAGCCTGCAATGGAACTGTGTGTGTGAACAGTGAAGTGAACGTCCCTGAAGGAGGGAATGGAGAACGTAGTCGAACGTCGACTGAATGGGGATCACGCTTAGGCAGCCTGTCTTCTTCGTACTACTATTTTATCAAGCCAATTCAACACTGGCGTGCGTGATAGACAGAAATACGGGTAGAGTGCAGTTGCCCCAAATTCAGTAAAAGGAATTAAAATTCCACACAGAAATTAATTTAATGGCACATCAGAAGCCTGCTGTATATTATACTGACAACACTTTAAGTTAAAATACACAGACACGTGGAACAATAACACACATGATCCTTTATTGTTAAAGAGAACATCACAAAAGCAAACGTTAAAGGGGTCATATAATGCCATTTTTGTACAAGCTAATATGATTCTTTAGGGTCTAAATTAAAAGTTTGTAATATACTTTAATTAAAAATTCTCATTAGTATTGTAAGAAAACACTAATTTTACCTGGTCAAAAGCAGCTCTGTTTTCAGCACGCCGTTTCAGTGCATGTGTCTTTAAATGATAATGAGCTTTGCTCACCCCGCCCCTCTGTTCTGTGCGTACACCGTTTGTAACACAATAACCACGCGTTGTTCATTATAAACGTGGGATTATGAATTATATTGAGAACGTCGTACATAGAAAACATGCTGTAATGTACCCTGAGTGTAAACCTTAGATGCATTCATCGTGAAGCCTGCAGCAAGGTTTGCAAATTTCGCAAAGATTAATATAAATACTAATATAAAGGTTAATAAAACATTACACTCACATCTTCTGGAGGTTCAGCAGGAACACGTTGGTACCGATCCGTTTTTTCTCGTTTGTAAAGCTGTCTGGTGTGAAATGATTCGCGTAAACATGAAAGCATGGACGATCGTGGGGAATCCCCGTGAGGGAATCCCCGCGTCAATCCTTTGGGCATATCGCTTCAAAAACAAAACTCAGCCACTGCATCTATAACGGCTCAGATTTAGGAACATCCAAATGACTGCTGTGTTCCTTATTACATCTAAGAACAGAACACCACAATCGTGTAGACGCCATTCTACTCCAGCATATCAACAATGGCGGACTACTATGACGACGGCTGTCACAGCTTGCTCAGGGCGGGTCTTGTGTTGAAGCACGGCTGTCAATCACAATCGCGGGAGGGGCGTACGATCTTATGACGTCACAATATCGAACGGCTTGATTTAATAGATGGTCAAACATATAAGGAGATTAAAACAAAACCACTGGATGGATTTTAATCATGATAGGATGGTTGTGTACAGGCACTGCCAACAGACATTTCAGTGCAATCAACTTGTAAAAGTGCATGTACCATTATATGACCCCTTTAAGAACAAACTTTACAGTGAAGTAGGAGACATCTCGTGTTCAGCACTTACACTTTTATAATGAACAACATTTGATTATTCAAAGATTCAGAAGTCTTCAACGAGGAAGAAGGAGCAGACGTAATTTTAAGGATTTTTAAACCGGAAACAGGACTAAAATATTTCAGCAGAGTATTTTATGTCTTAAACGAGTATCATGCAGGTGTGTGAGGAGAGCATCATGACAGAACACAGATCAAATATACATGTAGATCACAAGATGAGAGTAAATACGTCAAAATATTACAATGGAAGTTTCATCAACATTTTTTTTTTTTTTGGTTTACTTAAAGTTACTATATGTTAAATTAAAAGATAATTATTATTTATTTTTTAAAGAATATTTTTGCCCATTTTTAGGCCTTTATTGTCAGGACAGCTGAAGACATGGAGGGGGGAGGGGGAGGGGGAGGGAGGGGAGGGGAGGGGGGGGGGGGGGGGGGTGGCATGCAGCAAAGGGTCAAAGGTCGGGGGTCAAACCCAGGCCCGGTGCATCGAAGAGTACACCTCTACATATGAGCGCACGCTCCAGCATCTGAGCCATCCCTCATCAACACCAGATATATACACTAGCCTGCAGCTGACCGCACAGTGAATGAACCACGCTCACGGATTAGAGAGTAGAGATTGTTCTTGATATTTAAAAAATAACTCTTTAATCCTTTGATTGGTTCATACTTTGAGTAAGGAATATCCATAAAAGCCGTCATAACTTCTTTTCCATAATGACACGGGCTAGGCTCATCCTGATACACCTCAATTCTACATTCTTCAATTTCATCATTATACATTTTACATGGCGTATAGTCCATAGTCACTCCATAAGTAACAAGAATGGACCACCCCAAAGAATCCGCTATAAACACATCTGAATTGATCTTGAAGGTCTTGTATTTCTCCAGCAAATTATCCAGGTGCCGTATATACACATCGATTGCAGTTTTGATTTCATGAACACAGTCTGATGCAGGTTTACCCTCAGCCTGAATATCCAGTCGAGCCTCATGGATCAGCATCTGGACGTGGAAGGCGGCTCCGTTGACCCACATCTTGAACCCACGGTCGCTCATCTGTCCGTCATACAGCAGGGAGTTTCTGAGGCTGGTGAGACATTTGCTCAAGTCCTGTTCCAGTCTCCTTATTTCCCCCCGTAATCGTTGGTTATTCTTCATGTACACTTCATGGCGTTTCAGATACTCTTCCATTGCGTCTCGGACACCGAAGGCTTTCTCTTCCCCAAACACACGTCGTAACAGGCTGTATGTTTTATCTGTGTCAGCACTTGTCTGAGTGCTGGCCTTGATGGCGATCTCTATGACCATGGAAATCACCAAAGCTCCAATTCCAACAGCATTCGGGACTGAAGTCAGTGGACCAATGGCAGATCCAAGACCGCGGCCGTAACCCGGCACCGTGTTGAGCATCTCCTTAGAGCAGGGGTTCCCAAACTTTTTAGCCCGCGACCCCCATGATAAATGCGCTGCTGCCCCGCGACCCCGCACCTCCCCCACCCCAGGGTCCGAAATTAAATTTTTGGCTCACCTGCCACGGGGACTGGTAGATGAAAAAATCCACCAGCCAAGCATATTTTTTACCAGCCAAAATAATAAACAGCCTTTTTTTTGTCACATATACATTCATTTCAGTACTTTTAATTGAGATAATAAGGTAGGCCTATTATGTTGAATAGAAACGTAAAAAAAAATGTCCAGAGCAAAATTTGAAATGCATAATAAAAAAAATCGATATTGCCTATATATATTGATCAAAATGTGAGAAATATATGAAATATTACTATCATTGGGGTGAAATAATATATATATTTTTTTTTTGTCAGTTTTGTTAGCCGACTCATGTGGAAGGGAAGGCAGAACGTAACCTCGGTTCCCTGAGAGATAAGGGAACGAGTATTGCGTTGCGAACGCTATGGGAAAACTCCTTTTCTCGAGAAAAGAACGGCCATGGTGTGTAAAGCAGAAGCAGCCTGAGCCTGGCCAGCGGCGGAGTATGCACGATCCGCGAGTGCTGAAGACGTTCTGCACGGCTTAGATGGGTGCGCAGCCTTCCAACTGCCAGCAGGACACAAATGGGCGGCGACCGCTTCTTCCAGTGGCGGGAGCTTTTTCCTCAGCGCCGTCAACAGATAGAGCGTTAACTGTGTACACACCGCCGCCGACTTGAGCTGCAAAGAAGCTCTGGCCGTCCTGTCAAGGACGCTTGTCAAAAAGTATGGGGAAGCTTGACGCTGGGCCGCTCTGAATAGTGAATGCGCGCGCGCGGCCGGGGCTCTCGCTCTCTCTCTCTCTCTGTTCGTTCTTAGAGGCAGAAGAGCGCGTGCGCGCTGAAAATTTCATATTTTGGTATGAACATTCACCCGCCAGTGTGGCGGATAGCCTTTTGAGATTTACTCGCCAAACAGAAAATCTACCCGGTGTGATCGTACGTGCGAAAGGGTTAAATTAATTGCAACAAAAATATATAGGGCCTATATATTTTTTCCACTTTTTAAAAAAGAAATCATGTCGCGACCCCTGCGCCGGGGTCCGGCGACCCCCCGGGGGGTCGCGACCCCCACTTTGGGAACCACTGCCTTAGAGAAAGCCTGCAGCGCAGCGTTAGAGTCGGAACCAGAATATTTCAGCAGAGACTCATCTATGCCTACATCTGGTAAGTGGCATGGTTGATGTAAAACGTTTCTATACACCAAAAGAGCAGAGCTCTCAAAGTCCGCTTGTGAGAATGAGCCGCCCATGATTATTCCTCTCGATCTGTGATCGCTCACACAGAGTTCAGATGTCCCCCGACCAGTAGACTGAACACTGTTATCAGAATACTGAGATAAGATCCAGCCAGCTCCCTATGAAGGTAAAGAGTAGCACAACTCGAGAGCACGTCGATGTGAATTTGAAGGATGGGGGCGGGAGGGGGGGTGTTCAAACAAGCCGTTTTATTGGTTGGCGCCTAGCCAATGAAATGGGACTTCTATTGTACGTGATATCACGAAACTGGATATTACTGGAAATATTACTGGAGATATTACTGGAGATATTACTGTATATATTACTGTATATATTACTGGAGATATTACTGTATATTACTGGAGATATTACTGGAGATATTACTGTATATTACTGGAGATATTACTGTATATTACTGGAGATATTACTGGAGATATTACTGTATATTACTGGAGATATTACTGGAGATATTACTGTATATTACTGGAGATATTACTGTATATTTACTGGAGAAACTACTGTATATTACTGGAGATATTACTGTATATATTACTGGAGATATTACTGTATATTTACTGGAGATATTACTGTATATTACTGGAGATATTACTGGAGATATTACTGTATATTACTGGAGATATTACTGTATATTTACTGGAGAAATTACTGTATATTACTGGAGATATTACTGTATATTTACTGGAGAAATTACTGTATATTACTGGAGATATTACTGTATATTACTGGAGATATTACTGTATATATTACTGTATATTACTGGAGATATTACTGTATATTTACTGGAGATATTACTGTATATTACTGGAGATATTACTGGGGATATTACTGTATATTACTGGAGATATTACTGTATGTTACTGGAGATATTACTGTATATTACTGGAGATATTACTGTATATCTTCTATTGCGCAAACCAATAAAACAGCTCATTTATTTATTGTACAAGTTCTCAAATTCACATTTACATTGTCATTTAGCAGACGCTTTTATCCAAAGCGACTTACAATTTAGGACTAAATTAAGCGAGTCATCGTGAAGAGGCAAAAACATCTACGTGCTCTCGAGTTTGGCTACTCTTTCACCTTCATATCTCCATCACATTTGACCAGGACGACAACAGCCAATCAGAGCTCTGGAAAATGGTTAGGCGTATTTGTTGACTTGTCTCTAAAGTCCAGTGTGTTCAAGGTCCAGAAAAACACATTGTACCGCATGAATCTACATTTATAGTTTATTCAAACACAACCCTAATGCAGTGATTAGAGATTGTTCCTTCATGTGCATTATAAGTGTTTTATAAGCTCCTTAAATAAAGAAAACCTTCACAAAATCCACAACAGAAACAGGACAACGCCAAAAACATGATCAGGATATTGACTTAACCCACGTCAGCATTTATACTGTACAATATTCTGTGATAAACGGGATTCTTTGACTTTTATTTACGTCTTATAAAGGCATCATGTGTTTTAACTGGATCTGTGCAACCAATGATTTATTTCACGTGAAGAGTTATTTTTGTTTTATTAATCAACAACAATATATAACAAACATATACACACACACACACACACACACACACACACACACACACACACACACACACACACACACACACACATTTAAATTCTTTATTTGAATTAAAAGATAAGCATATATCATGGCATAATCCACATTTGGCAGAAAGGTGTACAACAGCAGCTAATATCTCAGTCCATTATGCACATTAAGGGTGAAGGTGGCGCCTGCGCCTCCATATGTAGAGGCTACCAGTTACTGCTGATACACAGCAATATCTTATCAGTTTTTTGGCCTTGTTCTTATGTAGTCCGCAAATCTGCAGGCCTCTTACACACAACTTGTGCACATGGCCTAAACTACCAAAAATGAGGGCAATAACTTTACAGGAGTCGCCAGAGTTATTGAGAACATTAGTACCATGGTTGATATTTCAACAGTTTTGAAGCATAGCAGGTGTCCATGTAAGCATCAAAAGAGCAACCGATTTCTATTATTGTAACGGCTTTGGTGTCTTCATTAATTACAACTATATCAGGTGTATTTGGTAAGTGATTTATGGCAGTTTCCAATATAGCGCACTGTTCATGTGGGGGGGAGAACCAGTCTGTCTTGATTTTTTCGTTACAATGGATTGTGGTAAAGTTGACATTATCTCTGAGCTCCTTCACTGAAAGTGCAGCACTACGGTCGTGACGTGCGATGTCGTCTGTAGGCAGAGCAGCCATTAAGGATGTGCGCCATCGTCTCTCTTTGCCGGCTGTGATGTTGCAGGCAGAACGGCTCGTGTGCAGATGGAAACCATGTTGCTAAGTTGGACTTTGTTGGTAGTACCTGAAGACGAGCTTTAATTGTGAATCTGTGGATGTCATCTTGTAGGGCTGTGTTCTTCAGAACTGTGTGTGATACGTTATGGTCGGCACAGGGCAGGCAGGCCAGTTGTCCCTGTAGGCGTAGGCCTGTCCAGTGCTGTCTCATACGCAAATGGAAGTGATCAATTATTGTCTTTCTGGTGTTTTGAGTGTCAAGGAGTTGGATATTGTCGCCAGTTGTGATGATTGAGTCTGTGACAATGTTCTTGTTGGCTTCCGCCGACTGTCCTGCTGTGTTCCTCCAGTGCGGTTGCAGAGGTCATTCAGGTCCAGCCAGTCCGAGCGCACGGCAAAGCCTGCTGTGTTGGTGTCCAATTTTCCATTGGGTTTTCTTCTGAACCCGAGGAAGCTGGCGTCATCTGATGTAGAAAGAGGGACCTTGCGTTTCCCCAGATGTAGTAGAAGTGAGGCTCGGGCAAGCTCACGCACCGCTGCGTCATCATTATTTAACATCCTTAACAGGTTGCTTCACCTGTGAAACTATTATTAATTATTAATTCATTTATATTAATTAATTATTAATTCATTTATAGGGAATTCAAAAGAGTCACTTATTACAACCGAGCAAATGACTCGTTCGCGGTTCATTTGAACTGGCTGTAACTATCAACTCTGCAACGGATATAAATATCCGAACCATAGTGAAACACTATATAGTTAGCAAGGTAACTTAGATCGAAGTTCAAGACAATAAATTTGTAAGCAGATAACACAAGTAATCTCTTTGTTCAAATACAAACAATACTTTATTGATTATATACTAACACATAAAGCTAATATCTAACACACACACACACACACACACACATTCATACGAGTTGCAGAAAGAGAGAGAGAGGAAAGAGTGAGTTTTGATGAGTGAGATGATTCTATGCACTTATAAGACATGACCTGGAACGAACCATCAATCATTAATTTAACCCTTCTATCGTTTCTTAGACAGGTTATTAAATCTGTATCAAATACACCAGTTCAGCTTAAGAGTCTGGAGGCAGTACTTGCTTGTCTTTGCTTTTGGGGATTCCCTTTTGTTGCGTGAAAAGGGGTTTTCCCGGTCCGTTCGTTGGCTGGTCTCCTCGTGCCTGATGTCTGGGGCGGCCAGTCACGTGGTATGCTGGCGGAATGAAAGTCTTTGTTTGAAGCTGGCTTTGCAGAAGAAACGTGGCTCGAAATCTTGTCGCAAAGCTTAACTTAGAACCGAGACTCACAACGGAAAAGAGAATGATAACTCAGAAAAGAAAGAAAATTGAGAAGAGAGTAGGCTAGTGATGGCTTGAATAAAGCTGTTGAACCCGTTCTTCTGATCTTAATTTGGGTTCCTTCGTCTGCGCGTTTGTTACATGGTTGCTAGTCTTGAGAGAGAGAGACTTCTTGAGAGCGAGCGAACAGAGAGAGAGGGAACTTTGTTTCGGGTCTAAGATTTTAAACTCAAGTTTGTCCCCCCTCCTGAAGAGATCGGACCAATTAGACACTGGCTTTGTTTGTCTCATCGTAAATCATACGTTATCTGGGATCTCCTTACTAGCAGAGAGAAAAGAGGCTACAGTTTAGCCATCATTAGTATTATAAGAATACGAAACATTTTACACAGATTTAATTCCAGCCATCTTGCTAGTTGTGTTCGTAAGATAGCATTGATATGAAACAGTACACACTTTCATTCACACATCCAATAATTATAACACTTACATGAATTATATGGGATTAAAGCATATTAAATGGACACATATATCGTAGAAACACAGAGAATGATGTATGATGTTTATAAGTCCATTGAAAATTGTTCTTGAATGAGTTTTATGTATACTGTAGGAAGAATCTCAGTTTTCCAGTTTAGAGAGAAAAGAACTCTGTTTGTTCGTTCAGAGGGGTCAGGAATGTTGTGGGGGTTCAGCAACATCTGCTGGTATTGATCCGTCTTGCAAACTATCAAAGTTGACCAATAAAAGTATTTGGTCCGCAGCCTTTCCGACGCCTGTTGATGATTTAGGTCAGTCAAGAATTGTTCTGGGATGAGTTTTATGGATTTTGATAGGTAAGTCTCTTTGTGTGCAACATTTATGGGCTTAAGACAGCCCTGAGGTCACGGGTATTTCCTGCTGAAATCTGTTTGTCTCTCTCATGGGACCGCTTAATTGTGGGATTCTCTTAACCAGCCCGTGTTTCGGCAACAAAGTTAGCATTGACCAGTTATTTCGTTAGTGCTGGGGGGCAGTTTTACATAGCCAGGCTGGTTGGTGCCTGGCTGATGACAAGATTGATGATGATCATGAGACGTTCCGAACAAATCTTCTCTCCTCATTCATCGAGAAGCAGAATGTTTGAATTAATATTCTGGAAGAAGATTAGTCTGTGTTTGGTTCATACTCATTATCGCTACAACCATGTCCAGCCTTGTGCAGTATTCACTGCTGAGTTTGTGTATTTGCTCTTCCCATTCGCCCGCGATGTTGAACCGGTGTCCAAGGTAGCTGCAAGTTTCATGGCGCGCATACACTTTAATTTCATTGCCCATGATGGAAAAGGAGGGTGGCTTGTCTTTTTTGGCTTGATACCACCTGTTGCCTCCACTGCGTCTCTCATACAACACAGCGCACGATGGTCTAGTCCGGACCATCGCATGAATTTATCAGTATGGGAGAGCATGGTTTTAATCACTTTCTCATCCCTGGATGACACCTGGACGTCGTCTGCATAGGCCTGGACAGGGTTTGGCGATCTGATGTGCGAGGGGGAGCAGAGGCACAGCCACTTGAGCCACTGGTTAAGGCCTAGAATAAAGTTTACTGCGCTCCATGGGCAGCCGGTCTTGATGCCGGTTCACAGTCTTGATGCCGGTTCTTAGCTGGATTGGGCTAGTCAGTTGGTTTCCACAGATCACCTGGATGAAGGAGTTTCTGTAGATATCCTTAATCATGTTGATATAAGGTTTGGGTAGGTTAGTTTCGTCTAAGGCTTTAATCATAACGCCATGCGGCAATGAGCCGAATGCATCACGGAAGTCTAGAAAGACTGCATAAAACTTGGCGGATTCATGCTTAAAATCATCGATTGCTGTTTTCGTGCTTGTTCATGCCTTGACGATTAATATAGGCCTTTAGTTTTTCCGACAATATGTTCATTTTGCAGAGCCATAGCAGGATGCGATTCAGGATGCACTTCATGAGAACTTTGTAGATGGTAGGGAGCAAAGAGATGTCTCTCCATGTTGCTGGGTTGTCAGGTATATTGTCTTTTTTCGGAATTCTGTGAATAAGGGCTCCTTTCCACGAATTTGGTATTTTCTCATTAGTCAGACAGACATTAAATATTTGCGTTAGTGTGATACATGTCCATTGTTTTGTGGATTTAAGTTTTTCATACGTAACGCCATCAGATCCGCACGCCTTGTTGTTCGGTAGGCTTTCAATCACCCTTAAAAGATGTAAACTCCTGAGATGTAAACAGCGAGGTATTCTGTGTTTCGGTAGGGGGATTTAACTCTAACGCATCTAGCCAAGGGGGCGAGGCGAGGCGTTCACCGGTGACATCTGCTTGGTTTTTATCGCAGTAATAGTTATAAACTCGCTCTGTATCATTCGTGCTTGACGGAGGTTCTGTGAAAATACTGTTATTAAGAATTACTCTAATAGCTATAGTCTTCTTGTTATTCCAGAGATAGGCAATTTCATCGCGGCTCACCTTTCTGAGGCATCTTCTTTTCTGCTGTTCTGTTGAGCTCTGGCTGAATGACCTCGCGTGTAAAGCGGAACTGTTTCTCTGTCCACTCTGTCAGAGCCTCCGATGTTCTGTCTGTTGGGGGCTTGTCAGTGTTCGGCAGTTTGTTGAGAATCCTCACTGTGTATTTGAGAAGAGGTATTCCGTAAGGTCTGCCGTTTCGATGATGTGCAGAAAACGTGCCATTTTTGTGGTATTTTCCATTTAAGATCGCCATGAGTTTATTCCACTGTGTCGGGTCTGTTCCAGTAAATGTTATCCTCTGTCTATCGTCGACCAGCTTCATGTCCAGGATTTTTAGGAAAGCTCTTTCTTCTGCTTCAAACCGCAATCATTCCTCATGGGAAAGACGCTGGACGTAGCCGCCGAACTCTCCCGGGTTGTGTATTCCTTCTACCAGGTGAGACGCCGGGTCATAGGTGCGCCACTGTTGTATGTGTATTTTGCCGGATTTGCGGGCTTCTTTCAGGGTCCCCTTCAGAGTTGTTATTAAGTAGGGCCCTATGAAATCCGTTTTATTTTTTCTCAAATTCCGTTTTATTTTTTTTCAAATTCCGTTTTTTCGGATTTATTTTTAGCCCTTTTGGATTTTTCAGATTTGCTTGTTTTCTTTTCACTTCTAAGCAGTATTGACCTTTACCAATTCAGTTACACAAACTCACAATTCAGCTGTTTTATTTAAACTGTTAATATATTCAGCAAAGCACATTCAAATTTCTCCAAAATTCAGCCAAACCTTTAACAAATCTCTGGCCAAAAATAACATTATTTAATACAGTAAAGGTAACAATTACAAGGTAGGATTGATGAATATTAAATTAAAGATTAAATTAGCCTTTAAATAATTTTTCACAAAGAATGTTTTATAAAAAGATAAACCTCACATATTTAAGCCTTTAAATCATTTTTATAAAAAGAATGAGTCAAAAAAGATAAATTACTGACATTTACAAATACAATGCATATAAGCTTATCTTTTATTATTAATAGTAAAATTCGGTCTGATTTTCCCGTGGCGTCTGTCGTTGTTATGCAACCATGCACTCTCCACAACGACAAAGAAGTTTTAGTAGCTAATAGATTTCCACCACCGTTGTTACGGAAAGGGTGAAGTTGATATGTTGGTTCCTGTCTCATGAACTGCGGTGCGCTTGCGGCATTCTGAAGAGTTGAGGTGTTTTCATCTCGCTGCACCTGGAAAAAATGAGCGCGTCGCTTCAGTTATGAGCGCGCTTGCCGCGCGCCTACATTTGAAATAACGAACTTGAGCGCGCAAAAGACACGACATGTGAACGGCCCCTTGATGTGCTAGTTACCTCCAGTCAGGCCACGGAGACGGTAAAAGATACGCAGCAAGAAGAAACACTAGTGGTTCACACGTGCGCACATGCTGAAAACAAGCGGGAAGGAAGTCGACCGGAAGTTGAAGCCGGCTGCGTGCCGCCATCTTGTAGCAGAACTTCACTTGTGTTAGCATTCCCATTGACTCCCATTCATTTTGGCGTCACTTTGACAGCGAATATCTTTACATCTGATGCGTTTAAAGACTCCATTTGTTTATTATTTATTTCTAAAGAAACACGACAATGTATAATGGGCTCCATTACCTTCTATGTTACATTATGGCCCTGTAGAAACAGTTTTTATAAAAATAGGCTAACGATTGCGTCATAACCACTCGACTCTCTGTCACACAGTAGAGAGATTACCGTACAGACAGGAGGAGAAGCTCGCGGGCAATCGGGGGACGCGAGGGCGTTACATTTTAAAATAAATACTATACAAAATAATTAATCAGAATACTTACTCCTGCTCACTCATGCCAAAGAACTCTTTGCTCAAGCTCGCCGTCTCTGCAAGATTAACGTTGGCAGTTTTCACGCACAGCTACTAGAAGATTTACATCTGTCAGACAGGTTGCTCACGTCATCAAGCTTAGTCTGAGTCGGTCTGAGTCTGCGCGTCAGGGACGGAAGTGCTAAAAAAATCGCTAAAAACGGGCTTCACTTGTCTCAATTGAGTTTCAATGAGATGGCTCTGTCCACTTCTTTTACTGTCTATGGCTGAAAAGCGCGCTGTTTGCATCCCTGTATATTAACTGTATTGACAGATGTCTCTCTATATGGCTCTGGGTTTAGGTAGAGACCTAAGCACAATGCTTAGTCATAAAACAGATATAACACTACGATGTCCAGCAATCGATTTAAATAGTACATTGATTGGGTTTAAGTGGTCCTTCAATGAGGCCTATTATATGTTGATCCGACGAAAATAAGTGTGTATTTAAGTGGTCCAGGGGGGCATGTCAGAGGTTCTGGGTTCTAATCCGCACTCATAGTTTTTTTTTTTTTTTTTTTATCAAAACCGATTATGTTTTTCAGTGGTTGTATATCAGGCAGGGACACTTTTTTGTGCTTTTTGTTTTCTAATTGCACCGGAACGAGTCTCTCCACAATGGATTGAAGCGTGCGTCTGAGTGAAGGCTGTGCGCGAGCCAGAAACAAACATAGTATCCGCGCTACTGATCGCAGCGGCAACGAGCACTTTGATCAGTTGATTTAAAAAAAACCCAACACATTTCAGCGCTAGATCGCGTCTTATTTAAGAAACGAACGAAATGAATGCTCTGCTAGTTAACTGAAGATGTTTTGTTTATTTGTATTGGTACATTCGTGCCGCGAGATGTTTCAAAAGTGGTGGGGACAATATCGACCTTAGAAAATAGTGGTGGGGACATGTCCCACCCGTCCCATCCGCAAATTACGCCTATGGACACACACACACACACACACACACACACACACACACACACACGTCTATATTACCAACGGGACTATCGCTCTACACTGGCCAAGAGGGGACTAGGGTTTCTGGTCATTTTGAAGAAACAAAAATGACATACAAAATTTAATTTTAAGGCCCTTTTTCATAATATAACTTAAAATATGCATTTATATTTATTTAAACAAAAACATGCCAAGAGGGGACCTGCAACTCTGACTGATGTCTAACTATCCAACAGGAGACTCCTATAGCCTGCAATGGAACTGTGTGTGTGTGAACAGTGAAGTGAACGTCCCTGAATGAGGGAACGGAGGACGTAGTCAACGTCGACTGAATGGGGATCAGACAGGCTGGGTAGAAGACCCAGCCTGTCTTCTTCGTACTACTATTTAATCAAGCCATTCAACAGAAGAGTAAATACGGAGTGGACGCACGCACCAGTTGCTTTTTCCGCTGAGGAGCCGAGCGGCCCCCGGAATCAGCGGTGTTCCAGCGGTAGTGGCAAGGGGACAACGTCCTCCGTTCCCTCCTTCAGGGAACAGTCGGTTGCATATGCAACCAGGACGTTCCCTTTCAGTCGACAACGTCAGACATAGTCAACGTCGAAAAGCATTTTTACGTATCCAGTCTATGGGGGGGAATGGTGCAGCAAGCGACACTTCGAACCGGGCTCACAGTGAACTGGCTTCATGAGAAGGGAGCCCACGGGAAGCAGCGGTTCGACTATAGGTGTCGCCCAGCCCCCAACTCTAAAATATCTGTCAGCGAAGCACCACGCGAGCATGATAACTGTTTCTTTAAAAACAGAATTTGTAACTCACTGCCTTCAGTGGCACAGGGGCGGTCTCTGCAGAGCAGTAGCACCAGAGATAAGGCCCAAGAGGATAAAGAGGGGTGCAAGGCAGATTCCCTTGCTCCCTCAGGAACCTGATGATCAGGACGTGCTTCCCATGCTACTGTATCATGATGTGCGTCAAAGAAAAAATAGAGGCAACATCATTTTGAGGGTGGAGGACACAGTCCTCACTCCAACCCATCTTGCAGGAAAGAGAGCATTGAAATGACCAAACGCCTTCAGGATCTCCTCATGGAGAGAAGACTCACTCAACGAATAGGTGTCACTTCTATTTGGCGTAAGCAACACTTCCTCTTAGGGGGTGCTCTCGCAGAAGTGATGGTTACTACCACATAGTTCTGCGGTAGCCACCTGAACCTCTGAGTCCATCTTTAGGACCGGCCTGGAATCTCTCCAGGGGTCTGAACGCGGGTGCCATCATGCCCCGTCCCTGAAAATGTATTCAGGGGAAAGTCAGGAAGGGCTGTTGAGGGGAACTAAGTCTGGTTGGGCCAATAAGGGGCAACTATCAAGACCGGCTCCACTCCTGACCTAGCACAGTAGGTGCAAGCGACATGCGCGCACAAGACAGGAGCACTCCTCAACACTAGGTGTGAAGAAGTCTCTGTAGCATCAGGAGCATCTCTGCTCAACACCTGAGTGTGATGAAAATCACTGAACTTGAGTGGGCGCCAATCGACAATGAGTCGCATAGCCACCTTTTTAGAAGGCTCACTGGGGAGCGTATTTCTGCGGGGCCCCGGGGCCAGCTGAGAGCCAGTGTCTGTCTAAGGGTTGTCCGCTCAGACAGAAATAACACAACTGGCAGAGGAACGAATCTGGAGAGGCAAACAGATGTAACTGTGTGGCCCCGAAGTGATCCCTGCTCAGCTGGAGCTCGACCTTGAAGAGGCATGTTGGACCGAGTCCATCCCCATACCAGAAAAGAGATACTCAGCCCGTGGGCGAGATTACTCTCTCCCAGTTGACCTGAAGACCCAACTGGCTGTGGAGCAGTCGTAGGGTAGGACTCTGTACTGATACTTCGAACCCTCAAACGCAACACTCAGGATAGCCTGTGGTGCGGAAGGCTAGAGATCTGAAGTACATGTCATTCAGGTCAAACGCTGCAGACCAAGCTTGGGGGCGGGGCATTCTGAAAAATGCCTCTCTGGGTAGCAATTTGGACGGAGGCTTTCGAGAAAGGGCCCGTTTCAAGTGACACAGGGCCAAGATGGTCACGACCCACCACATACTAGGTACATGAAGAATGAGTTTATAAAAACTGGCCTTCATATCGGCTGGAGGGAGCGGCTATATCACGTCCAGTAGGACAGCAACATGTGCACGCAAGACAGGAGCATTGCTCAACACTAGGTGTGATGAATATTACTGAGCTTTCAGGAGCATATCTGCTCACCACCTAGTGTGATGATTATCACTGAACTTGCCGAGCGAAAATGAATCGCATAGCCGAGTCTGATGGTCACAGTCCGGTCTGGACCGGTTGGGAAGCTTTATCTGCTTCTACGAACCAGGCCCAGGCTCAGAAGACCACAGACGTACCTGATGTGGGGCAGCAAGGTGGAGGACAGTGATGTGAGTGTGCAGTGCAACACTTACCTGTCTCCACTGGGGGGCAGGGGATGCGTGAGAATACGGATGACCGGGTCTTCGAACCGCACCCAGCTGCCGTCCTGGCGAACAGGAGGGATCTGAGGGGTGCAAGGCTTTATAGGGTCATACACCGCCAGACTTGCCCTCCTGGGACCCAGGAACAGAGGAATTTGCTCTTTCTTTGAAGTATGGGTACCGCTTGCTCTGCTCTGCACACAACGAAGACTCCACCCGGCCCTCACCCGGTGGCAGGGAGTGGATCGGTGACCAACTCCAAGAACATCCCCCGCTCAGGAAAGCTTTCGCTGTCGCTTGCCACATGGATTTGCAGGGCCTAGAACGCCATTGGCGACGGCCTCCTTCTGCGCTTGGGCGGCAGAGAACTGTTGGGCGCAGTCCTCCGCCGCATCGCCAACCAGCCCAACCTGGGAAATTGGTGAGACCAGGAACCGGACCTTGTCTGCATCCGCCATATCAACCAGGCTGAGCCAATGATGGTGCTCCTGAACCACTAAGGTGGACATCGCCAGATCGATCACGCATGCCACGACACTCATGACCTGGAGGGCGAGGTCGGATGCAGTACGGTGCTCATCTATGAGCGCACGGTCTGGGCTACCCTCGTACATGTCCATGAGTGCCCTGGCCTGATAGACCTGTAGCAGCGCCATGGCATGCAAAGAGGAGGCGGCTTGCCCACAGGCCTTGTAAGTTCTGCCCGTCGGAACGGACGAGAACTCACAGGCCTTAGTGGGGAGACGAGTATCCCCCCAAAAGGCAGCACCCGGCGGACACAGGTGCACCTGTGTTACGACAGACCGCTCCACTGGAGGGATAGCCTCATAACCCTTCACCGCTCCTCCGTCAAGGATAGAACCACTCAGGCAGTTTACGGCAGTAAAAGGTGCCGTCCCAGACCTAGTAAATTACTCATGCACTTCGGGAAAGATGGGTACTGGGGCGGTGGGCTGAGAACCAGCACAGCCCACCCCGAGATACCAAACATCCAACCGAGACTGAGCAGGACACCGTGGAGGGTTCCACTCGAGCCCAACAACCTCAGCGGCCCGTTTCAGCATAGCTGACAATTCTGGCTCTGGCAATGTTATACTCCCAGAGGGAGACAACGCAGTTGAGTCATCATCTCCAGAGGCCAGCTCACCCTCCGATGCTGCAATCGGCATCCTGTCCTCTGGGGGAGCCCCGGGTGAAACGGCCGGTCCACCCATTACAGATGGACCAGCACGCTCCACGGGGGACTCCACCGGCTCCGGTGGAAGGGAGGAGTGAGGAGCCCACAGGGAATGGTTACCATGCGAGACATCCAACGCTATCTTCCAATCACCCATCCCACGCTGCACCCGAGGGCGGGACATGGTAATGGGGACTCCAGCTTTGCGGACAAAGGCGAGACTCGATCTCAACACCGCGACAGTCATATTCCCGCAATGGGAACATGAACCGTCCAAAAAAAGCTGCTTCAGTGTGCTGTAAGCCCAAACACGTGATGAAACAATTGTGACCGTCAGAGAGGAACAGGGAACGACCGCATCCAGAAAGGCACGGGTGGAATGACATTTTGAGAAAGACACACTTTCGTGTTGCTCTTTTGGGAAATGGGACCATCACCAGTGCCGGAGCACACACGGAATGACCGCGGCAACACTGAATCAGCAAACTGAAACAGTGAAGAACTCACTTCTCGCCCTCTAACCAGCCGTCAAACACACAAACAATTCGAAATTTGATGCTGATAAACAGCAGTTGAGAGCTCAAGACGCTCACGATTACCGCTGCACCCGTACTGTAGAAACACCAACACTAGGAGGTCTTCCCGCAAGAACACGACACACTCGCTTGCTGTGTAAACAGTAGTAACACTTCTGAGACATCCGATCGGCTCCGAAGCGAAAGGCAACTGGTGCGTGCGTCCACTTACGTATTTATACCCGCGCTGCGGGGCGGAGCGTGTAATCACACACACCAATGTTGAATTGGCTTGATTAAATAGTGGTATGAAGAAGACAGGCTCCCTAAGCGTGATCCCCATTCAGTCGACGTCAACTACGTCTCAACTGAAAGGGAACTGGCAGTAAAGTGTGGCTTGATTATGTAACTTATTATATATATATATATATATTTATATATACATTTCAGATGGGCAATATATATGTACACTTTATTTTTTTTAAATACGGTACCTGACTATACGTCATTTCTCTACTGTGCGACAGAAAGTTGCGTGGTCATGACACAATTGTTAGCCTATCTTTACAAAAACGTCTGCTACGGAGCCATAACGTGAGATACAAGCTAATGGAGCTTTTGATGCATTGTCGTGTTTCTTTAGAAATAAATAATGGACAAATGGAGTCTTTAAATGCTTCAGATGTAAATTTGTAAAATATTCGCTGTCAAAGTGACGCCAAAATGAATGGCAGTCAATGGAATGCTAACAGAAGGTGATGGCTAGTTAGCCTTAGCATCTCCCTATAGGAGGAACGCTTTCCGGATGCTCACACACAAAATATTATGTTGCCATGGAGAAGATCAGTTAGCCACTGGTGACACCGTAGCTGGGGTTCTGTTTTCCCTTTTGTTAAGCACCTTTTAAGCCCACAGACTATTCAAAGCGCTCTAAGGCAAAGAAAACAGGGTTAAAAATCAGCACCATCTAGCCAAACGCTGGTAGATTTGCTTCACTGTAGCCGTAAAAACAATGGTAATGTACTGAGTGGCTGGTGAAGATTTGAACATTACTAGCCATTTGGCTGGTGGTCGAAAAAGTACATTTCAAACCCTGAAGAAAGACATTAAAAAAACATTTAAAAACAAAAACAGAAAATTCCACAAAGAAATTAATTTAATGGCACAGCAGAAGCCTACTGTATATTGGCAACACTTTAAGTTAAAACACACAGACACGTGGAACAATAACACACATGATCCTTTATTGTTAAAGAGAACATCACAAAAGCAAACGTTAAGAACAAACTTTACAGTGAAGTAGGAGACATCTCGTGTTCAGCACTTACACTTTTATAATGAACAACATTTACTTATTCAAAGATTCAGAAGTCTTCAACGAGGAAGAAGGAGCAGACGTAAGTTTAATGATTTTTAAACCGGAAACAGGACTAAAATATTTCAGTATTTTATGTCTTAAGCAAGTAACATGCAGGTGTGCCAGGAGAGCATCATGACAGAACACAGATCAAATATACATGTAGATCACAAGATGAGATTAAATACGTTAAAATATTACAATGGAAGTTTTATCAACATTTTTTTTATTATTATTTTTTTACTTAAAGTTACTATATGTTAAATTAAAAGATTATAATTATTTTTTTTAGATTAACAGTTTTTTATTAAAAGATTATAATTATTATTATTTTTTAAAGATTATTTTTGGCCATTTTAGGCCTTTATTGACAGGACAGCTGAAGACATGAAAGGAGAGAGGGGGGGGGGATGACATGTAGCAAAGGGCCAAAGGTCGGGGGTCAAACCCAGGCCCGGTGCATCGAAGAGTACACCTCTACATATGAGCGCACGCTCCAGCATCTGAGCCATCCCTTATCAACACCAGATATCTAAACTAACCTGCAGCTGACGGCACAGTGAATGAACCATGGTCATGGATTGAAGAGTAGAGATTGTTCTTGATATTTAAAAAATAACTCTCTAAACCTTCGATCTTTTTATCATTTATGTAAACAAAATCCATAAAAGGTGCCATAATTTCTTTTTCATAATCACACGGGTCAGGAGACCCATACACCTCAGTACCACATCCTTCAATGTCATTATACATATTACATTTCAATTCTAAAGTATTGCAGAAAAAAAAAATACCGTCACATACTTTCCACTTCCACTCAGAATTCCTTATAAACCTATATGAATTGGCCTTGTAGGTCTTGTATTTCTCCAGCAAAGGATCCAGGTGCCGTAAATACTCATTGATTGTAGCTTCGATTTCATGAACACAGCCTGATGCAGGTTTACCAGCCTGAATATCCAGTCGAGCGCCATGGATCAGCATCTGGACGTGGAAGGCGGCTCCGTTGACCCACATCTTGAGCCCATGGTCGCTCATCTGTCCGTCATACAGCAGGGAGTTTCTGAGCCTGGTGAGATCTTTGCTCAAGTCCGGTTCCAGTCTCCTTAATTCCTCCTGTAATTGTTGGGTATTGTTCATGTGCACTCGATGGCGTTTCAGAAACTCTGACATTGTGTCTCGGACACTCGAAGCTTTCTCTTGCCCAAACACTCGTTGTATCAGGCTGTATGTGTTATCTGTGTCACCACTTGGCTGAGTGTTGCTCTTGATGGCGATCTCTATAATCATGGAAATCACCAAAGCTCCAAGTCCAACAGCATTCGGGACTGAATTCAGTGCAGCAAAGGCAGATCCAAGCTTTTCGACGTAATCTGGCACCGTGTTGAGCATCTCCTCAGAGTAAGCCTGCAGCACAGCGTTAGAGTCGGGACCAGAATATTTCAGCAGAGACTCATCTATGCCTATATCTGGTAAGAGGCATCCATGATAATGTGAAACACCTATATACAACGAAAGACCAGACTGCTTATAGTCCATTTCTGAGTATGAGTGTGAGTCTGAGGGGGTTTGGCCCATGATTATTCCTCTCGATCTGTGATCGCTCACACAGAGTTCAGATGTCCCCCGACCAGCAGACTGAACACTAGAATCAGAATACTGAGATAAAGCCCAGCCAGCTCCCTATGAAGGTAAAAGAGTAGCAAAGCCCGAGAGCTCGTAGATGTGAATATAAAGGATTGGGGGGGGGGTTCAAATGAGACGTTTTATTGGTTGGCGTTTAGCCAATGAAATGGGACTTCTATTGTACGTGATGATGTCACGAAACACTCGTCCTCTGAAACGCTAACATGGCTTAATGCAAGACTGATATTAAAATAAATAAATGATATGAACTCAGTGATCCAAAACTCAGTAAACACCACACTAATAATGCATACTATACAGAATAACAGATGAGCACAGAATATGAATGCAACGCGTTTAATTGTACGTTATGCATTTTCCTCCCATAGAAAACCAAGGAAACACTTATTTTACATTTATTTACATTTATTCATTTAGCAGCCGCTTTTATCCACAGCGATTACACATGAGAACAACAGAAGCAGTGGAACTACAGTAGGACAGCAATATACTAGTGCTATGGCCCTCGCTCGTCAAGGCAGTGACAGATTTGAGAAGTTGCGAGTGCCTAATTGAGGTTGTACTGCGAATGTGAATGTAAGAATAAGTGCAAATATATATTTCTAGTTTGTGTCTGTCATTGTATTTCTGTGAATGGCATTTTACACATTGGTGACTATTGTCTGCGAGTGCAAATCTCAACATTCAACTTCAGATTTTTATTGTACAGGTTTTCCCACTGGAGCTGTGAGTGTAAATTGTAGCGTACACGTATGAATATTTATTGTACAAGTTCTCAAATTCACATCTACGTGCTCTCGAGTTTTGCTACTCTTTTACCTTCATATCTTCATCACATATGACCAGGATGACAGCCAATCAGAGCTCTGGAAAATGGTTTGGCGTATTTGTTGACTTGTCTCTAAAGTCCAGTGTGTTCAAGGTCCAGAAACACATTGTGCCGCATGAATCTACATTTATAGTTTATTCAAATACAACCCTAATGCAGTGATTAGAGATTGTTCCTTCATGTGCATTATAAGTGTTTTATAAGTGTTTTATAAAGAAAACCTTCACAGAATCCACATCAGAAACAGGACAACGCCAAAAACATACACAGGATATTCACCTTATTCCGGAAGTAGCACTGGGTGGCGCCATCCGCGTAATCTCACTTCCTGGTTTAGCTACTTAGCGCTTTGTTTGCCCTGGTCCAATCTGTTATCTGTCTTAGTTTAATTTAATTGCCTTCAAATTTAAAGAAATTAGAGATGGCCAGTGTTAACTGTGCAGTCCGTGGCCGGAGATCAACAGCCGGAGAAAAAGAAATTTGACGCTGTCTCAGCTTCGTTATGAGCATCAAAAGAAGAGATCTGAATGTTGTGGGCCAGCATTTACTCTGCACCGATCCCCGGTGTGCACAAACACTACTACATGTAAAGTTTGAAACATTATTACACCACAGTTTGTTTGCTTAATCACCAGATACATTTGCAGTGTATAGCCAACAGATGAGAAAAAAATAGCCACGAACTGGTGTAGAAAGAAAGTAGAGCCTCAACTAGATGAACAAGAGGGTAACGTTAGCTTAGCTAACTGCTAGCTGCAATTTCTTATGCTTTGATCTCTAACACAAGTAATGGCTGTAAAATAAATCCAGCGACTGAATTCTAGAGGACCATAGCTTTCAAACATGGTATAGCATGTGTATGTGTCCTGTAGTGAGACCATTACAACGTTAGATGTTTGTGGCTAATGTAGGCTAAACACTACACATCGGCCGGGCTGCGATCAGACAGGCAGACGGGTCATATAAACACCTAAAAGTCGTTTAAAAATTACCCCGAGAAACAGTGCATTGCTGTGCTGTTGGTACAGACGTACATAGCACATTTGGCACAAATTAGCTTATCTTATGTGACATTTTATCAGTGAGACTTCTCTGCAGTTCTCCTCGAAATTGAATAAGGGTCCGCTAAACCGGAAGGTGGTTTACAACGGAAGTACTGGACAGAAGTAAAAGTGGGCGGGGCGGAATAAGGTGAATTGACTTAACCTTCGTCAGCATTTATACTGTACCATATTCTGTGATAAACGGGATTCTTTGACTTTTCTTTAGGTCTTATAAAGGCATCATGTGTTTTAACTGGATCTGTGCAACCGAGGATTTATTTCACGTGAATAGTTATTTTTGTTTTAAACAAGTTTATTGAACAATAATATATAACACACACACACATACACACACACAGAGATGCACACACACACACACACACACTCCAACAGCCAATCAGAGCTCTGGAAAACGGTTAGGCGTATTTGTTGACTTGTCTCTAAAGTCCAGTGTGTTCAAGGTCCATAAAAACACATTGTGCCGCATGAATCTACATTTATAGTTTATTCAAATACAAGTCAAGTCATCTTTATTTATATAGCGCTTTTAACAATGTAGATTGTTTCAAAGCAGCTTTACAGAGATAAATGTATAATTTAAGGTGTTACGGGCAGTCGGACACCACCCTTAACAAAAAGGAGAGACGCACACAGATCAGCTCGTATCAAAAATAGGGGTATGTTTATTTAACAGAATTGGTATCAAATAATAGGTAGGTTAACAATAAAATCAACTACAAAAGCGGAACGCTTCTACTGCCGGGTGGACAGCTAGACGGTAGTCACTCAAAAGACCGAAAGCACGGCTGTGTGTCGACTCTGTTCTCAGTGTATGTGTGTGCAGTCAGGAGCAGTCTCAGAAGCCTTTTATAGCGCAAATAGGCTTCGCTCAGGTGTGGCTCATCTGTACTTAAGAAAAGGGGAAGAGACACTGCACTCAAACACATGTGTAGGAACAAACACCAGAGCTGGGGGACGTAACATGAGGTAACAGAGATTGTTTTGGCTTTATAGCGGTTCTTTAATAAAGTTATTTTCCAGGTTTTGATTGATTCGCTTCCGTCGCAACGATCATTTGTTATTAAATTAGGGGCCGCTAAGACGACACCATTCCCTCTACACAGACTTTAAACGCGAACCTGTGAGAAACGCTGATGGCGTTCACATGCGCATTTAGAATGGGTTCTATAGTTATGTAAAGCTCGAGAGCACGTAGATGTGGATTTGAAGGACTTTTTTTTACCTTCATATCTCCCTCACATATGAGCAGGATCACAACAGCCAATCAGAGCTCTGGAAAACGGTTAGGCGTATTTGTTGACTTGTCTCTAAAGTCCAGTGTGTTCAAGTTCAAGCTTTACTTTAACTTTTCACCAGGA
This sequence comes from Leuciscus leuciscus, assembly GCF_965113295.1. Lineage (NCBI taxonomy): Eukaryota > Metazoa > Chordata > Actinopteri > Cypriniformes > Leuciscidae > Leuciscus > Leuciscus leuciscus. The sequence goes on along the minus strand of NC_138723.1, from coordinate 31,986,426 downwards.
ATTTTGTTTTGAAAAACTTTTATTTTGTACAATATGGCACACTGTCACTCTCGTGGTGTTCCCGGACAAAAATGACCGGACTACAAATAACTTAAAAATCACTCGTTATGCAATATTATCACCCAATATTGGATTGAATCTTTTTGTCAACTTGTTCTCTTTCAGTTAGGACTGGTTTTATATTTCTATTTGCATCTGATTAATCGTAGGCCTCATTTATTTGAGAGTAGGCATCTCATTTTTTTAGTAAAAAAAAACATTATTTTTGAATAATTTTGGAAATATGAAATAAAATCTGATTAGCTTCATTTAATTGGCCCACTCAGGGCTTCAGATATTTGGGTGTGGTTAATACGCCTCATGCCTCCCAATTGTATAATGATAATTATGGTAAACTAATGTCCAAAATCAAAGCAGATGTGGGGCGTTGGGATATTCTCCCCCTGTCTTTAATAGGCAGAATAGAAGTTGTAAAGATGAACATTCTTCCTCGTCTTTTGTATATTTTTCAGGCCTTGCCTATATGGATACCTCCATCTGTGTTTAAAAATCTGGATAAGATGATTTCTACATTTGTGTGGCAGGGGAAAAAACCTAGGATCCGAAAGAGATTACTGTGCAGCTCTAAGGGAACTGGTGACTTGAGTCTACCCAATTTCAAGCTGTATTATTGGGCAGCACAGTTACGAGCAATAGTGGAATGGGTGATTCAGGACGTGGATACAAATTGGTTATGGTTGGAGAATCTCTCAAGCCCATCGGCTCCCTTGGAGACAGCATTATTTTTGGAGCAAAAGAAATGGAGAGAACTTAAAATACAAAATGAATGGATCGCCTGTACTCATCGTATATGGTCAATGTTGAGGAAGAGAATGGGTATCCCTTTAACAACTTCACGTGCACTCCAAATAACCAAATTGAGTGACTTTCCTCCAGGTAAAATGGATCCTGTTTTTTTTAATTGGGTAGGAAAGGGACTGATAACTGTACACCAGATGTTTGATGGGGAAATCCTAAAATCCTTCAAACAATTACAGGACAAACATGGACTATCCTCCAAAGATTTCTTCCGATATTTGCAGATACGGAACTATATAAGGTCGAGTAGGGAATGGGAATCCTTGAAAAGATTGCCTAGCTCTAGGAATCCTATTTGATCAAAAATATCACTGAAAAAAATAAGAAAAAAACTGTTTCAAATTTGTATAATTTCCTACAGTCACAATTGTTAGATAATTCTTTTGATATAAAAGGCAAATGGGTATTAGAAGCAAATATTATTATTGAGGATGAAGAATGGATTAAGGCTTGTGAAATTAGTCACAAAACCACAAATAGTCCCGTGTGGAAAGAATTCGTTTGGAAAGTCGTGATGAGATTCTTTAGGACTCCCTCAATTATTTTCAGTTTTGACAAAAGTAAATCAAATAATTGGAGAAATTGTAACTAAATTGGAGATCATACTCATATTTTTTGGGATTGCCCCATCCTGAAGCCCCTCTGGCGGGGAGTTACGCGGTAAATTCAATTCA